>NC_056729.1:1318331588-1318559086 GCF_019279795.1 Protopterus annectens
CGCGCTCACAGTGGCTTACACGCACGTACACATGCTTACACTGTTCAGGATCTGCCTATTCAGGTTAAAACATGTACACACCAGCGCAAACAGTCTTACAAGTCTGCCAACAGGCTCCCACATACTCAGTCTGCCCTACACGCGTGCACACCAGCGCAAACAGTGTTAAACATCTACCAACACGCTCCCACATGCTCAGTCTGCCTTACACGCATGCACACTGCCCTACTCACACTTCATGGTGTGCACACGTGCGCATGCACACCCAGCAAGAAACTTTAGTGTAAGTAACAGTGTACACCTTCCATTTCTTGACTTTCCCAGACTTATCTTGTGGCACTCCTCTTTCCCTGATCTGTGTCTGTCATCTGTCATGTTACACTGACCTCCAATGAACTGCATTTCTTTCTACCATTCCCCCCTGTGATGTCACCTATCTCCTACTCTATTCCTCCCCCTTATGTATCTCTTACACTACTCAGACTGTGCTCATTTGCTATGTGACTGTGGGATTCAGTATCCTAACCCTCATTTACATCAGATTGCCTACTAATGCTTAGTTACATGTCTTAGACTCAGCTTCCCCCCTTAGCAACCACTACACAGTGGCCATGTTGTTTTTGGTCTGCTGGTCCCTGCATTGTCATTCCATGTATTGCATAAATCCCACATTTGTGGGTTTATAACCTTCATTTTTATGTTTTATACAGCGCAGCCCATTTGCGCGGGGCTGCGCTGGGTTTAAACATCGCCGAAAAAAAAAATTATATTTTTTTAATATTTGCACATATTTGGCCATTGGCATGCTGCCTGACACATATGCACCCTTTATTTGGAGCTAACATGGCTCCTTTGTGATTTTTGCAGAAACGTACTCAGTTGTCAACTGAGTACATTTCTGCAGCTAAAACGTCTCTTACACGGGCTGGTTTCTGCTTCGTGGATTGCTAATATACCTCGTTTGCATACCTTTCGGCTGCAAGTGAGGTATTTAGCATATCCACACCCAGTCCGTGTAAGAGACGTTTTAGCTGGTCTCTTACACGGAGTTTAGGGCTGTTCCTGGATCACGAGGCTTGCATGGAGTGTTACACGTCTCTTACACTCCGTGCAAGCCTTCGTGAATCCTGCCCTATGTTTGCAAATGCTTTAATTATAATGGGTAAAAACTGTAATCCTACTGCCATTTTCTCCTACCATTTATTCTTGTCTTCATCCATTATTCATTTAAAATATAGCACTGTTAAAAGTATTTCTTGTACAGTTGTCCTTCAAGACATGCGTAAGTAGTATATATAAGATGTACACAACCTACATTGATCAGAGTGACATAGCAAATCTTCTGACCGATACATTTATCTTAGTCTTCACCCACCCACTTCTACACAGCTCCACCAGGTAAAATCTCCACCTACATACAACCCCCAATGATTAGAAGGGACCAGATGCTGGCAGCATTAGCTAAAACCAAGAACACTGCCTCCATGGATCACAACAGCATCTCAGTTGCCTACTGAACTGTCTAAAACATGACATACCAGGACCATTTGAGGCACTCTTAAAACTATAGGCTTGAAACAGGCTACATTCCAAGTAAATGGACAATGACAACAGTCATCAACTGACCCAGGCAACTACAGACCCATCAGTCTAAAAAGGCAAATATGCAAAGCCATGGAAAATGAATTATCATGAAAATAATAAACAGACACACTGGCAACATACAAACTCTGGAATCATCCCAATTTGATTTTGTTAATGGAAGGTTATGCCTTCTTAACCTGGTAAATTTCTTTGAGCGGGTCACCAAGGCAATGGATAATGAAAAAAACAGTGCATACTGTGTAGCTTGACTTAGCCAAGGCATTTGATATAATATCCCACTCAGACACTGTTGACAAGCTCTCTGAGCTAGGTATAAATTCCTACATAACTCACTGGATTTACAGCTGGCTCACAGATAGGACCCAAGAAGTCAGGATTAGTGAGACAACATCCACCAAGGGACCAGTCACCAGTAGAGTACCCCCGGCTCTATGCTGGGCCCATTCTTGTTTGGCATCTACTTATCACAAGTCAAGGCTAATGTTCAAGGCCTCTGGCTCACCAAGTTTTCAGATGACTGCAAATTGGGAGCTAGTATAGATACCCCCCAAGACCAAACATCTTGAAAAAGCATTTAATATAGACAAATGAAAGGTGCCAAAGCCATGGCCTAAAACTCATTGCTAAAAATGCATTGTAATGCCCTTTGGGAAACTTTAAACCCAACTGAATTATTCCATCGATAAAACACCCCTATAAGTCGACCCAGTAGTAAGTGGCCTGGGAATATATGTAGAGAGCAATTTGGCCCTTGACCAACATGTAACTAAGGTAGTGAGAAAATGATTATTTGTCACCTAAATTATAGGTAAGAGTATGGCATCCAGGTCCAAGGAAGTTATAGTACCACTCTACTTGGCCCTTCTCAGACCTATTCTTGAGTGCAATGCCCCCTTTGGCATTTATCTATCCAGGGTGGGAGGTTGGCATAATGGCTAAGGTGTTTAGCTTACAGACACAAGGTGCAGGGTTTGATTCTCACAAGGGGCAATTGGCTAGGCTTAAAATGGCCCACAAGGGCACTTAGCCTAGTACTAATCTATGAACCTATGAACCTAAGACACTTGCAACAGTTGGAATGCTCACAAAGTATTCTCATCAGGAAACTTCAGGGCATTAATACCTTGTCTACACTGATTACCTACAGGCTCTGTCTCTGTATTCAGCCTCCTACATGCTGCTGAGAGGGAATCTTTGCTTGACTTATAGGGCTTCCTCAGACTCAGCCTTGATGGATCTGTTGCACATGTAAAGAACAAACAGCATTATATACACTATATCCAGGATCTGAACTTCACTTATGACATAAACAGTATGTGCTGGAGAAAAAGATATGTGTCCAGTAGGATCCACTCATTATGGAATAGACTCCGCCCTGTCCCACCATTGTCTGTAACTGACTTTAAATTGCTGATGTGTTGAATGTAATAAGAACACCATCCATTTACCTACTTAACCGAATAAACTACTGGAAACTTCAAGAAGGTGTCTTTACTGTACCCACAGGGAGGGCATCAGAGAGTGAGTCTCCTAGATCTGCTAGTTAAAGTGATTTTATCTAGACTAATCCTTTGTACTTCAATAGCTATAAAGACCTATAGCTGGTACAGCATCTGCAGTACAGCTGTGGAAATATGATGCCATTAACCATATTGTGCCAATTTTCTCTGCTGCATCATGTGACTGCCAGCAGTATCATACTCACTGTGTGGGACTCTCTCTGTCTTTCTGTCTCTTTCTTTCTTTCTGCTAATGCAGAAAGACAAAAAGAGTAAGCAAGTCATCACATATCATATTAGGTGCAAATGAGATATAGATTACAATATATCCACATTCCGCCCCCCACCCCCATTAAGGAAACCACTGCAAAAAATTTTTCCAAAGCCAACTTCATGATTCTTAAGACAGAAGTGGCAAACTTCACAACACCCATTCAGATAGACAATACAGTTATGACTGCTAAATCCTACATAAATGCACTCTATAAGCAATTACACAAGTGCACGGATTGTGCTATCCCCAACGGAACCAAGATACTATCCTTCAAAAAAAGGAAGCCAATCTGGTGGTCCCTTGCTATAAACAAACTCTACAACAGAAGGAAGAAACTGTTGCAAAAGAGAGTAAAATCCCATGAGTGGAGGAGCTCCCTGGTCAGCCTCAGTAAGAAGATGAGATCCTTCATAAAATCCTGCAAAGCCAGCTATGAAAACAAGATTGCAACTGATTCCAAGGACAGCCACAAAGCATTCTATAGCTATGTCAAGAATCTCAATGGCAACACTCAGATATGCTCTGAGTTACAGCACAATGGCACAGAAATCACAGAACCAAATTATATCACCAACATCCTATTTGATAGGTTCAGTGCTAACTTTACCCCCTCTCACCCCCTAAAGGGCCCATATCTATACCAGAAGAATGCAGAGCCCCTGCAATCACAACTGCGCAGGTAAAAACTGCACTCTCCAAAGCCAAGAACACAGCATCCATGAGACCGGACAACATCCCAGACTACGTTCTACATGAACTTCAGAACAAACTGGCCCCCCACCTAAGCACCATATTCATTCATAGCCTCATGTTAGGCTTTGTACCTACTGAATGGCTCACAGCAACAGTTATACCACTCCACAAAGGGGGAGCCAACATGGACCCCGGGAACTATCACCCTATTAGCCTGGCAAGCCTGGTCTGCAAGGCCATGGAACATATCATCATGGAACTCATAAACAAAGACATTGGCAACCTCAAAACTCTGGACCCCACCCAGTTCGGGTTTGTGAAAGGCAGCTCATGCCTCCTGAACCAGATTGACTTCTTTGAAACAGTCACCAAAGCCGTAGACAAGGGTAAGGCAATCCACACAGCCTATCTTGACCTTGCCAAGGCTTTCGACACAATCCCCCATTCTGGAATTATAGATAAATTCACTAAACTGGGTATAAATCCATACATCACAAGAAAGGTCACCAAATGGCTCACTGAAAAAACCCACACTGTAAAAGTTGCAGACTCCAAATCTGACTTAAAACCACTGATAAGTGGAGTACCACAGGGTTCAGTCCTGGGTCATCTCCTGTTTAGAATCTACTTCTCTAAAGTACGGGCTAGCACAGAGGGCCTCTGGCTGATGAAGTTTGCAGATGACTGCAAATTAAGTGCCACAGTTGAGTCACCAAATGACGTGGACATCCTACAGAAGGGCCTCACTGAGACAGATGCCTAGTGTCAGAGCCATGGCCTCAAGCTCAACACCAAAAAGTGCATTGTCATCCCCTTTGGAAAAAACTCTGTACCCATGAACTACCACATAGGCAGCAGTCCACTTAATGCCAAAGGTGTGATAAGAGACCTTGGGACTCCGGTGGACAGTAGTCTCTTCTTTGATAATCACATCGCCACATTAGTCAGAAAATCCTTCCACATGGTTCACCTCATCATGAAAGGGTTCTCATCCAGGAAAAAAGACATCATTGTTCCCCTCTACTCAGCTCTCATTGGACCCATTATTGAGTACAATGCCCCTTTTTGAATGTACCTCACAAGACATCTGCAACAGCTGGAAAGGCCACAGAAGTACCTCACAAAGAGAATTACGGGACTCAATCAAACAGATGCCCTATGCTGACCGTCTCAAAAATCTCCAGCTTTACTCTGTAGTATATCGCCTACTCCGAGGTGATCTCTGCCTAACATACAAAGCTATGTCAAATCCAGAGCTGTTAGACATGCTCTACCTAAAGAAATCCCAATCCCTCCGAGATACATGCTTTAGGGACCTAAACCTTGTCACCACAATAAACAGAACATGCTGGAGGGATAGATTCTTGTCCCAGAGACTTCCCATACTCTGAAACAAGCTACCTAGCTAAGTCAAGCAGAGTTCCTCATTAGCACTCTTCAAGAAAATGCTTGATGAGTGGATAGGAAATAGGAAATTCACCCCTGGGGTTCACTTCTGTGGCTCTGCAAAAGCCAGGGAACCTTGTTGGCTAGGCTTACATAGGCTCTTGGGCCGATAGCCTAGTACCTACCTATGAACCTATGAACCTGCAAACCAAATCTATAGCCCCACATATACTTAAAACAAGCAGAGGTCTGAGGTGTTACTCACAACCACAATCACATAAACATACTGCAATGTGAATGTGCATAGGAGTAGGGCTAAGACATGGTACTCAGCTATGACAGCAATCTACATCACCTCCTACTGAAAAAATAGAGCAGAAGCAACTATTCTATGACACATATATGCAATTATGCAGAATTATAAAATGGTGGGCACTGTCCCCCAGAGATACCTCTATCTTAAAAATCAGTGCCACAACACACACACAAAGCTACTAAGAACAGCTTATGTATATAGTTTCATACAACAGCCAAGCTGCTATATTCTGGGCTGTGTCCGATGAAAGAAAGTCCTAGTAGGGATGGAATTGTGAAAGAGAGAAAAATGTTATTAACAACACTATGACTTATAGAAATGATGAGCACTGACTATACCATCTAAAGCTTACCTATCTCACTTCTGCATCTCATGCCCAGAGATCTTCAGTGTAGCAGTGGCATATGGTGACCTACTAGACTCACTTGTAAAGGGGATACCAGACATCGACCTTATAAAATGGACCTGTATATGGTCCTAATAACCACTTCATGAACTGCCTGCATAAAACAAATAGCATAACGCTACTATCAGTTTCATACCAGTTAGGTGTTCTCTATAGGCCACTTGCTCTGTTAGCTATTGAAATGAATCCAAAGCAATAAATAAATGGAAACCTAAGAATCATTCCTTACGCAAGACATTGAACCACAACCTGAGTATGTTAATGATGTGACAGAGAACAGTATGCTCACATACGCAACCTACATCCATGAGTGGGAGTTCACAATATATTGATGATGCATGCCAGATGGTGGTTATGCCACATATCATAGCTGCCTATCTGTAAAACATAACAATTCATAGACACAGGCAGAATCTTGTATTTTTACTATATATATATATATATATATATATATATATATAGATATATGTATATAAAGTTCATAAGCTCATACTGGTGTTGATCAGGTAGATCAGATGTAGCCTACCTTCAATATTCTAATTCATTACTACCCTATGAAATTAATCACTGCTGCATAATTCCACCCTCTTTCAATGATGGTTTGAGGTGCCAGATCAAGTGAGAATTTATGGTTTTGCATTAAATCATTCAGGATACACTTAAAGGCTAAAGTAACTTTCCACATAACTCATTGGATAGCATACTGACTCACTAATAGAACCCAAGAAGTTAGTGTGTATGTCTATGTCTCCCTTAAAAGACCTGTCACTAGCGGCATGCCCCAGGGTTCAGTCCTCATACCAGTCCTCTATGGCATTAACATCTTGAAGCTCAAAGTTAATGTTAAATATTTAAGGCTGACCATGTTTACAGATGACAGTAAACTTGGTCCCATCATAAACTTTCCAGAAGACACCGAGTTCCTCCAAGATGGCCTTTCCTAAATAAATAGCTGGTGTCAAAACCACATCTAAAACTTAATGCCAAAAGATGTATATTAGTATACTTCAGTAAGCATGAAATTCCCTGTATCTATCACATCAGCAGCACACCCCTGAAAACTGATCCAGTAATTAGAAGCCTGGGAACCTATATAGAAAATTATCTATCCTTAAATCACCATATAGCCACTATTGTAAAGACCTTCATTGTGTAGCTAATTATTAAGGGTATGGCTTCCATGTCTAGGGATGTGATCATTATAGGTTCATAGGTTCATAGGTGTGTGCTAGGCTAATGGCCCTGGAGCCTTTACAAGCATAGCCCATAGGATTAACCTGGCATCGTGCCACCTGACCTTAGTTCCCAGTGCCTCTTTCAGGCAGAGCCACTGGAGTGATCCCCAGGGTGAATATTCTATTTCCCATCAACTCGTCAAGATTTCTCTTGAAGAGGGCCAGTGAGGCGCTTTGCTTGACATATATGGGAAGTCTAGTCCATAGCATGGGTAGTCTCATAGGTTCATAGGTTGGCACTAGGCTATCAGCCCTAAGGCCTATACAAGCCTAGCCATAACAATTCCCTGGCTATTTCTTCCCACACTATTTACTTCCCTGGATCCTTTCTCCCATCCAATCATCAAGGTTCCTTTTGAAGAGGACCAAAGAGGCACTCTGCTTGACATGTATGGGCAATCTATTCCAGAGTCTGGGGAGTCTCTGGGTCAGGAACCTATCCCTCCAGCATGTTTTGTTTATTGTGATGACAAGGTTTAGATCCCTGGAGCGTGTAGCTCTGAGGGATTGGGATTTCTTTAAGTGTAGCATGTCCAACAGCTCTGGGTTTGACATGGCCTTGTATGTTAAGCAAAGATCGCCTCTGAGTAGACGATATGCGACAGAGTATAGCTGGAGTTTTTTAAGGTGGTCAGCGTAGGGCATCTGCTTTAGGCCTGTGATTCTTTTAGTGAGGTATTTCTGTGGCCTTTCCAGTTGTTGCAGATGTCTTGAGAGGTACATACCAAACGGGGCATTGTATTCTATAATGGGTCTAATGAGGGATGAGTACAGTGGGACAATGACCTCCTTTTTTCTGGATGAAAAGCCCTTAGTGATGAGGTGTGCCACATAGAAGGATTTCCTGACTGTTGTGGCGATGTGGTTATCGAAGGTGACACCACTGTCCACCTATGTCCCTAAGTCTCTTATCAAACTTTCGGTGTTTAGTGTACTGCCACCTATATGGTAATTCACGGATACATGTTTTTTCCCAAAGGGGATAACTATACATTTCTTGGCACTGAGCTTTAGCCCATGGCTCTGGCATAAACTTTCCAGAAGACACCGAGTTCCTCCAAGATGGCCTTTCCTAAATAAATAGCTGGTGTCAAAACCACATCTAAAACTTAATGCCAAAAGATGTATATTAGTATCCTTCAGTAAGCATGAAATTCCCTGTATCTATCACATCAGCAGCACACCCTTGAAAACTGTGTTATGAACCTGTCCCTCCAGCAGGTTCTGTTGATTGTGGTAACGAGGTAGAGGTCTCTGGAGCGTGAGGTGTGGAGGGATTGGGATTTCTTTAGATGTAGCATTTCTAACAGAGGTGGGTCAGACATGGCTTTGTAAGTCAAGCAGAGATTGCCTCTAAGTAGGTGATATGAGATAGAGAATAGTTGGAGTTTTTTGAGTCTGTCCATATAGGACAAATATTTAAGGCCTAGGATCCTCTTTGTGAGGTACTTTTGCAGCCTCTCCAGTTGTTGCAGGTGTCTAATGAGGTACATGCCAAATGGGGCATTGTACTTAATGATTGGCCTAATAAGAGAAGCATAGAGGAAGACAATGACCTCTTTCTTCCTGGATGCAAAACCCTTCGTAATGAGATGTGCCACATAATAGGACTTTCTGACCACAGTGGCAACGTGGTGGCCAAAAGAGAGGTTGCTGTCAACCTTTGTTCCCAGATCTCTTATAACTCCTTCTGTGTTCAGTGGACTACCATCGATGTGGTAATTCATGGGAACTGGGTTTTTCCCAAAGGGGAAGATGGCACATTTTTGGCATTGAGCTTAAGGCCATGGTTCTGACACCAGTCGGTCTCAGTGAGGCCTTTCTGTAGGATGTCAACATTGCTTGGAGAGTTAATAATAGCTCCCAACTTGCAATCATCTGTGAACTTTGTCAGCCAGAGACCCTTCATGTTGGCCTGGACTTCAGAGAAGTAGATGCCAAACAGGAGAGGACCCAGGGCCGGACCCTGTGGGACTCCACTCGTGACTGGTCTGCAGTCTGACTTGGAGTCAGCTACTTTCACACTGTGGGTTCTATCTGTGAGCCAGTTTACAACCCACCTAGTGATATAGGGGTTGATGCCTAGCTTAGTGAGTTTTTCTATGATCCCTGAGTGGGGAATGGTATCAAAGGCCTTGGCCAGATCAAGGTAGGCTGTATGACCCACCTTACCTTCATCCACAGCTCTGGTGACTGACTCAACAAAGTCAACCATGTTAAGCAGGCATGATCTACCCTTCACAAAACCAAACTGTGTGGGATCCAGAGTTTGAAGATTCCCTATATCCTTGTTTATTAGGTCCATGATGATGCGTTCCATGGCTTTGCATATCAGACTCGTCAGGCTAATGGGGCGATAATTCCCAGGGTCTGTAGTCGCTCCTCCTTTGTGGAGCAGGATGACTGTAGCAGCATGTCATTCAGTAGGGACAAAGCCTAAAGTGAGGCTGTGATTGAACAGGTCACACAGGTGAGGTGCCAGTTCACTCTGTAGTTCATGTAGAGCTCAACCATGGATATTGTCAGGTCCCATAGAATCTGTATTCTTGGCCTTGGACAATGCTGTTTTAACCTGTGCAGCAGTAATCACTTGATGCCTGGCAATCTACTGGCATTGTGACTGGTCCTCTGGGGGAGTGGGGAAAGAGGTAAAGTTGGCACTGAATCTGTCGGCCAGTATATTGGCAATATCTGTTGGCTCGGTATAGGAGGTACCATTGTGCTGTAGCTCAGAGCAAATCTGGGTATTGCCGTGGAGATTCCTTACATAACTATAGAAGGCCTTGTGGTTATCTTTACTATCTGTTACAATTATACTGTATTCTTCACTTATTTGGCCAATCATTAACTATAATACCCACTTTAGTATGCACATGTCCAAGCACTTGACACAACTTGGAACAACCACAATATTTCTTCACCCAAAAAATTAAGATCTAAGTCATACAACCTAAGCTGATGATCTCAAAGACCTGTCCTTTTTCTTGGTATCTAACAGGCTAGTTAGGGGTAATCTCTCCCTTTCATGGATTACCTCAACTGACCCTAGCCTTTTAGACTTACAAGAGATACAGAAGTCCAGAGGTGGCACAAACACCTGCACAAGAGATCTTAATCTTTTCTTCAACATAAATAGAACATTTTGGAGGAATAGATAGGTATCAGAGAGGGGCGGCCACGGTGGTGCAGTGGTTAGCATTGCCGCCTCACAGCAAGAGGTTCTCCGGTTCGATCCTCAGCTGGGGTGCCTTCTGTGCGGAGTCTGCATGTCCTCCCTGTGGTCGCGTGGGTTTCCTCCGGGTGCTCCGGTTTCCTCCCACATCCCAAAGACATGCTGCAGGTGGATTGGACACTCTAAATCGGCCCTAGGTGTGCGTGTGAGTGTGCCTTCTGTGGAAGGTTGGGCGCCGGGCTGGCAACTCGACACCGTAAAACTCCACTGCCATTCAATGTGCGGACAAGGTGATCCGCTGTGGCGACCCCTAACCGGGAAAAGCCGAAAGAAGAAGAAGATAGGTATCAGAGAGAATACTGCTTCTCTGGAATTTTCTCCTATTTCACATAAAGCAATGTACATCTCTTATTCTACTGAAGTGTAATCTGGACGAATGGTTGGGAAACCAAAAATTCACCATTGTTTGGCACCCTTTTCCCTTACAGATAGTGATAATATGTAAATATCTGGGATTTGGGTTATTCATATTTTTAATGGCTATTATCTTCTTGGGAATATATGACTAGGCTTCAAAAATGTCCTAATGGCTCAATAGCCTAATAAGTACATAGGAACCTATGGCAGTTGGCTATGATATGGTATGGATTTTCCTTGACAGTATTTAGGATATGGAGGAGGTCAAGTTCATTGCATTGCCTGTGAGTCTAGATGTGATTTGGCTTCTTTGGAACATGAACAAGCCCACTCCAATCACACAGTCATCTTCCACAGTGGGTTGGAAGACTGGTAGGCATTGAAATATGACACTTCAGGGGTGACATTACTACACTGAAACCAATTTTCCACAGCTAAAAGATGTATATTAGTATCCTTCAGTAAGCATGAAATTCCCTGTATCTATCACATCAGCAGCACACCCTAAGGAAGGCCTTTAAGGGGTATAACTTCTCTTTTAAGTTTTTACCATTGAGCAGTGCTAACCTTATATAGTCTTGATTTTGTTTGGCCACGTCAGTAATCTGAGTAGACAGAATTTGTCTAACAAAAAGCACTATGGGGAAAAGAAAAGTTATGATCAATATAAGAAGGCAGTGAGGATCAAGGTGGCATACCTAGCAAAGAAGGTGGGGCTGGAAGTCATCTTGTCCATGGCAGATATATCCTGAAGGCTTTTACAATGACTGCAGTAAATAACCGAATAATTTAAGTCAACATCATTCATTGAAAGCAATTACATATTAGTATCATTTACATCTAATCTACCATATTAGATGACTAAATGAACAGCAAAAAAGAAGCAACATAAGAAGCACTTGAACGGCCTGAAGCCCTGTCTGAAAGCACAGTTCTAGCTGTTCCAAAGTGTGCAACCCAGAAGAGGTACACAGTCACATGCAATACTGTGATAAAGGTAACTGCAGAATTGTCATACACATGTGAATGCTAGGCTATGCATATTCAATACCATACTTGTTTGCAATATTCACCTGCAGCCATTGCTTGAGTAGGTTATACAAGTGTAGACCTGCAGCTGTATCCAAGGGGTAGTACCTCTCAACATCTTAGTGCAAGAAATCTGGCCAAAGTCTAAAATAATGGGGGGGGGGGGCTAAGGCCCCAAAATAGTTACAGATTTTAAATATTGCTCTTAGAAATTTAGACAGTTGCTAGGATATGAAGATTCGTGTTAGCATCCATTTGCTGAAGGATATGTAGTCTGAAAGTCAAATGTATGTCATTATTTAGTGACTTCAATCCTCAGTGATTTGACAGAGAACCAAAAATATTATGAGGAGCAGACAAAAGATATGAGACAAAAATCTGGGCAGTTGAGAGGTATGATCCACTGTAACAGGGCTGCCTCATTCTCTCTATCTTGTATGCCCTATGTTGTCTAGGATATGCACCTGTTGCCTTCAGCTGTATGTGAGGCATGTAAACAGACTACAACAAGATTGCTATCACTTCACCATCCAGTGTGCTTTAATAAGCATTACGTCACTGTTTTATATCTACAGGCCCCTGCTTGGGAATTGGCGATGGCAACAATACCACGTGAATGGGTGTTATACTTGTCTGCACTGTGCTGGACTCCTGCAAACATCCCAAGAACTTCCATCCCTACCTGCCTTTCTAATGGTATGCCTGTCTACCATGGGCTTAATTACTGAGAGCAACCATACCTGGTATCTCTGAAATGACATATCTACCTCTATAATATCCATGTGGTACACCACTCCTACTGTTAGGAAACCCATCATCCTTTACATCTCCCAGTGAGCCCATGTATTCCATACCTAAATATCTCCACAGATATATGGCCCTATCATTACACATGCGCATGCACACTATTAAGCACTGGGATATAACAATGTCCAGAGTACTCATATCTCCCACTGCCTGTGTGTCTATGCCTAATCCTGTGTTCAGCTGATTAGGCACAGCACAATATGTCTGACATTAGTTCCCCATTACATCCATATATCATCTGCCCACTAATATGGTCTGAACTCTTGTCCTCTAAAGGAACCAGACAGCAGAGATTGGATAAGGTCAGATATGCTAAGAGTGATGTTCTGATGCAGGCACTCAAGCCAAATAGGTGATGGCTGTTAAATAGATTGGCATTCCACCAACCTTTATGTGACTGCATGTGTGCATATGGGACACAGGGCCCCATGATGTCAATGACAAGAATGGAAGGAATCAGGCAACACTAAAATTTGGAAGCAAGCTATGCATAGGGGTCACCATGCTTGCTGAGGGGTGTCTTCCCTGTGCCCTATAGCGCTGACAATGTTATAATTGGGCATGTGACTACAGACCATTACACCATATCTGTCATGCAGATGCCCATTGTAGCATGGATAGCATCACGGCCTGTCTAAGATATTCAAAGCTATCTAGGCATCAATTAACAGATTTGCAGAACTCCAGTTTGGGTACAGTCCAATGCTACATATACTGACATGAGGACTACTGGCTTGGTGCAAGACTTCCATGAGGCTATAATCCACCACTGCCAAAGCTTGAAATTCAGGGGTGCTATTAATGATCATGTGCAGACAATTGTGACACGTGGTATCTCTTGTCACATCCATGTGAATGTTTTGGCAGTACAATTACCAGTGGCCAATAGCTTAGGGAGGATTTGGGCAAACCCACAGTGTCCACATAGGATAAATATCACAGGGGAAGGGAGTAGAAACTGCCTAAGTGGGTACATCAACATACCCCGCCCTTTGTCAGGGATATGCACAATATAGTGCCACCCAGGGTGGGGCACCCTGTTTGGACTCCCTATACAGGTCTGGTTTCATGGAATCCAAGGTGAAATTGGTGATACAGAGGAGTATACCATGTATGAGAATCATAGGCACTGCCCAGGTGTTGAGCAAGCACATGGGATATGATCACATGTGTATTGCACACTACATGGCTGTTGATGGAATGGAATCATTCTTTGTTGATTAGATGCTATCTGTGTATACCAGCTTGGCCTTTGTCACATGGATGGAATCGATAGCTCACAACATTTTGGGGAGGTAGTCAATATCATAAAAGCCAAGCATAGTGGTGGCTGTCTTCCCTAAAGTGTTGAGGATATAGGATTAATCATTCACATGTGGAGGCATTTTTTGAGGAACATCTTGAGAATTCTAGAGACCTAAATTGTCTCCTATTTGTCTTTTATATGTCCTCATAACTAATATTCTAAGAGCCATACATACCTTGGTATCCAGTGGTATTAAAATTCCATGCATTTCTCCAATTCCAGTCTACAGGACAAACAATCACCAAATAATATTTCTCTTCACTTTAATGTGCATTAATATCTGGTTGTTTGTCTGCTGATTTAATGTCACTGTTTGTCAATGCTTCTTCCTGTGGTACACACAGCTGTTTCATGCCACTGAATGACAAATAGCCATGCTTATTAAATGTTGCTGTATAACACTTGCTACTGCTCTGAATATTTTCATACTTAAATGCTAAACATTTAGAGTGTTTTTTTTTTTTTTGCCTTTAGACTCGGATGTAAGTAGCTGTACCACCATACTACTGACAACTATGACTCTTCATCTGTTTTTTCCATTCCTCATTTGTACCTCATGAATAGCTCATTACATTGTGCTGCTTCATTTGCCCATCATTATGCACTCATTTGCAAGCCATTATTCTATAGCTTTTAGCATGGCACCCAACAGAGCTAATTGGTCCTATGAACACTACTTAGCTCACCAAACTGAAAAAATGTAGTGCGCTAGACAATTCTTTAATTTATTTGTATTATGATCTTTGTAGATCAATGATTTTGTGTTCAACTATTCAAAATGGGCTGTGCACTTTTGCTAGCTGCTATATATATGTATATATATATATATATATATATATATATATATATATATATATATATATATATATATATATATATATATATATGATACATACTCTAACTGGCACTAACCACCATAATGCCAGGCCACTAAATTTGAAGAGTCAATATTAATATGGTCAAATTTGATGCAAAGCTATCCAACAAAACTCTTCATTATCATGTCATTAATATTTTGGCTTCAATTATCACAATTTGTTCCTGTTGTCCTAGAGAGCATAACCTGCCATATTCTTTGTAACATAACCATCCAATAAATCATCCAATGGTGTGTCCTTATGTATATATTTTGATTACAGTGTCTACAGCTAGCCATATCTACTAAGTATAAAAATCATTACGGCTTTACATTGCTAAGTTTTTGAATGCTTTCAACCATCAAATCAGAAAGATTCCTGTAAATTGATGGTTAAACTTTCTGTTTTCTCAGACTAGTCCTTTCACTGTCTGAGATATATATATATATATATATATATATATATATATATATATATATATATGTGTGTGTGTATATTTAATATATCTATATATATATATATATATATATATATATATATATATATATATATATATATATTTATATATATATATATATATATATATATATATATATATATATATATATATATATATAGGTTTACCATCAAAATTGTGAGTGATGGGTGAAGGTTCGACAACAACAGGATGTCGAAATTTGGTTGGCTGAATCCGTGTTGTCGAACATTCATTTGCGCAAGTCCTGGTTCAGCGAATGCACTGTGCATTCAGACATATGTGGCCGACCTTATGACAAGAGATCAAGGTACAGTGTGGAGCAGGAAATTTGCCCTTTTCCACTGTAGTGCGATCTCGGAGTTGAAATATGTAATATGTGGGAGGAGGCACAGTCCCCCACATGGGAGGTGCAGACGGGCTTGCCCCCCCTGCATAATAGTTATGTCACGTGATGTGCAGTGTCCAATTGCAGTCTACGGATGTCGAGAAAGGTCAAATTTGCTTAAGGAAGTTGTTTGCGACATTCTGTCCTTTTTGACATTCCGTTTTGAACATGTGCACTGATATTTCAGGTAGGACTTTATTTTGAATATTCACTATTTGATAGTAAACCATAAAAAAAATATATATATATATATATATATATATATATATATATATATATATATATATATATCTGTATCACTTAATCATCTGTGCTATTCAAAACCATCTCACACTTGAAGCACTGAGTCCTAAGCCTGTGGTAGCAACTAATATTTTTGTGTTCCTTGAAGCATTTAACTTTTAGTTGCACATCTCCCTTCTCTCTGTTGCCCATTATTTTGTATCTCCTCATAACATTGTTCTAATTTAGTTCCATATCCCTTTCTGTACTGTGTTCTTCTTACCTGCCCTTTCATATTCCCCTACATGATGGCTCTCCCTTCCTCAATCCAGCTGTTTTCTCACATAATATTATCAATACCTTGCTGTAAATGATCTACTTAATTATAGTAGCCCTCACCACTTAAACTACATTTATGGTTTATCTTTTCAAATAATTTCACATGCTCTGTAGATATTATGATTATATTAAGTAGCAGCTGTTAGTAATATTAACTTAGTAGTCAATACTATGACATGTGATGTTCTTCTGTTACCTTTGCTGATATCGATGTTTTTTACATCTTGCTTGCACATGCAACAGTGCTTCAATTCCCTGCACAAATGACTGAGCTATATATATTTTTTTCTCCTGAATAGTTATATAACCATATATATATATATATATATATATCTGTATCACTTAATCATCTGTGCTATTCAAAACCATCTCACACTTGAAGCACTGAGTCCTAAGCCTGTGGTAGCAACTAATATTTTTGTGTTCCTTGAAGCATTTAACTTTTAGTTGCACATCTCCCTTCTCTCTGTTGCCCATTATTTTGTATCTCCTCATAACATTGTTCTAATTTAGTTCCATATCCCTTTCTGTACTGTGTTCTTCTTACCTGCCCTTTCATATTCCCCTACATGATGGCTCTCCCTTCCTCAATCCAGCTGTTTTCTCACATAATATTATCAATACCTTGCTGTAAATGATCTACTTAATTATAGTAGCCCTCACCACTTAAACTACATTTATGGTTTATCTTTTCAAATAATTTCACATGCTCTGTAGATATTATGATTATATTAAGTAGCAGCTGTTAGTAATATTAACTTAGTAGTCAATACTATGACATGTGATGTTCTTCTGTTACCTTTGCTGATATCGATGTTTTTTACATCTTGCTTGCACATGCAACAGTGCTTCAATTCCCTGCACAAATGACTGAGCTATATATATTTTTTTCTCCTGAATAGTTATATAACTGTCTTTTTCCCTTCCTTTTTCTAACAAAGGCAACCTGTCTGTATATATTCAATTGATTTTGCACTAATCTGTGCTAGAAACATGCTCTGCCTACTCAGACATCCTTGGTCCTCAAATAGATAGAGAGATGGAAGATAAACACCTTACAGACAAAAGGTACAGGGTCTGAGTCTCACATTTAAAGGGAAATTGGCTTGACTTAACATGGTCTGCAGTGGTAGCTAGCCTAGTACTTGCCTACCAACCTATGAACCTAAAACAATTACTGATCAGTCAAGCAATCAATCTACCAAAGGTAACTGTAACTCTTGACAAAACGCGGTATAGCAGACATAGCAGAGGCATAACACATGGAAACCACATGTTCACAGTTACAGAAATTAGAAGCGTATCAACAATCTGGTACAACACAAACCTTATAACATGTATGCAAATTAGACATGTAGCAGGTCCCAAAGCAGAAATAATAGGTGCTCTGCATAGTCCTTATAAATATTACTAAATAGCATAAACAGGATATGCACACATACTCGTATGCTGTGTGAAATGTTAAAAAACAATAAAACAATACAAACAAAAATATCAATAATAAAACTGAGAAACTGCACACCTTGTTACATCCTGCACCTCCACAAAATAAATGAAATGTGGTACATAGTTAGTCAATCCAGTGTGCACAGAAATAAAATAAGACTAGTAGACATGCATTCTTACTGCTAACTTAGATAACTGAAGGAAGATATCAATACACAAGACAGTTTAGGAATGACATATAAACATAGCACTATAGTAATAAGGAAACAGACAAAATGGATGTAAATGGACAAAATGTGCATTGACATTGACATAACTTGACTACAATTGATGAATAATTCACGATGAAGGTGCTGAGAAGGCTAGTGAAGTGATAATTGTTTGTGTACATGAATAGAAACTGTGGTGTTATACACCAGGCATACTTAAGTAACTTAATTATACTATCACCGGTCAGTGCTAAACGTTTTTCTGTTCTGTTATTAGTGGACCATTAGTCAGCCTGCTACTGTCACTAATCTTTTTAAAGTACTGACTGAACTATCCTGACACAGAAAACAGCACACAACAGCATGGAAAAAATACAAAACAAATTGTAAATATAAAACATGCAGTCAGCCAGCAAACTTCTGAGGAAAAAAGTGATAGAACAAAGTGTTTTATAATGTGATATTTGTTTACATATGAGGTCATAGGATCATAGGATCATAGGAGGTTACTAGGGCATTGGCCCTAGGGTCTTTACAAACCTAGCCATGTTTTACCCTTGTTTCCCTCATAGACCGAGAGAAACAGCATATATTAAAACACAAATTTATGATCAGCACTGACTGCCCCTTTCCAAGAAGGACATATGTGAAGCCCTAGGGGTGAATTTACACTTTCCCATCCAATTGTCCAAGTTATGTTTAAATAGGGTCATTGAGGAGTTTTCTTTAACTTGAATTGTGAGTTTGTTCCAGAGGACTGGCAGCCTCTTGGAGACATATCTGTCTCTCCAGCAAGTCCTGTTTATGTTGCAGGCTAGATTAATGTTTCTAGACCAAGTGAGTCTTGTCCCATTAGATTTGTGCAACATTTCCATTAAGGCAGGGTATGAGACTGCTCTGTAGGCCATGCACAAGTTGCTTCTAAGCAGTCTATATGATACAGAGTATAGTGGCAATGCCTTCAGTCTGTTTGTGTAGGTCATGTGCTGAAGGCCTTAAATTTTCTTGGTGAGATACCTCTGAGGTCTCTCCAGCTGCTGCAGGAGTCTAGTGAGGTGATACAGAAGGGAGCATTGTAATCAATTATTGATCAGATGTAGGATAAGTACAGAGGAGTTAAAAGCTCCTTTGTTTTGGATGCTATTCCCTTACTTATGAGATGGGCAATGTAGAAGGCCTTCCTTACCACTGTGGACACATGGTGATCAAAGTTAAGGCTGCTGTCAACCGGAGTTCCCAACTCTCTCCTCACTGGCTTAAGCTTAGGGGTGTTATTTTTAATGTTGCAATTTGCTGGAATTTCACCTTTCCTGAAGTTAATGATAATAACATTTTTTGCTTTAAGTCTGAGTCCATGGCTTTGGCACCAATCATTTGTATGTTTAATCCCTTTTTTGGTACGGTGACATCATTTTGGGTTTCAGTGATTGCACCCAGTTTGCAGTCTTCATTGAACTTGGTAAGCCACAGCCCATCTGTTTTCACCTGAACTTCTGAGAAATAGATTCTAAACAGACATGGACCCCAGCACAGATCCTTGTGGAACACCACTAGCAACAGGTC
This sequence comes from Protopterus annectens, assembly GCF_019279795.1. Taxonomy (NCBI): domain Eukaryota; kingdom Metazoa; phylum Chordata; order Ceratodontiformes; family Protopteridae; genus Protopterus; species Protopterus annectens. The sequence goes on from NC_056729.1 coordinate 1,318,351,233, forward strand.
TGATGGTAGAGATGGAATCTCCTACTTTGTATGTGTTCTGTCAGTGAGGCAGTTGGCCACCCATTTAATGACATATGGGTTTATCCCCAGCTGGGTGGATTTATTGATCATGCCTGTGTGGGGAATAGTGTCAAAGGCTTTGGCTAAGTCAAGATAGGCAGTATGCACTGCTTTGCTTTCATCCAAGGCTTTGGCTACATTTTCAAAGAAGTCCACAAGGCTTAACAAGCATGATATGCCTTTAATGAAACCAAATTGGGTTGGGTCAAGTTTTTGAAGGTCTCCTATATCTTTGTTGATTAGGACCATGATGATTCTTTCCATGGCCTTACAGATAAGGATGCTTAGGCTTATGGGTCTATAATTCCCATGGCCAGTTGAGGGATCCCCTTTGTAAAAAGGGATCAGAGTTGCAGTTTTCCATTCAGGTGGGAGAGAGCTAATACTTAGACTTTGGTTCAAGAGAGTACCCAATGGCTCTGCCTGCTCCTGTTTCAGACCATTTAGTAAGCAGCATGGGATTTTGTCCAGTCCCACAGAGACTTTATTTGACCTTGTAGAGGGCAGTTATGACCTGCTCATTAGAGATACTAGGTAGAGGACTGGTGACAGGTATATTTTGGGGTATGATTGTTGGGGACAGTGGAGTGAAGTTTTTGCTGAACCTGTCTGATAGCAGGTTGGCAATTTTTGCAGTTTCAGTATGAGTGGTACAGTCCACTACTAGTTTGGTGCAAATCTAAGCCTTTCCTTTAAAATTACAGATGTAGTTGTAGAATGCCTTGTGATTATCCTTAACCAAAGATGCTAATTTGGTTTTGTAGTTAGCTTTGGAGAACTTAACAAGATGTCTAATTTTCTTATTCAAGCTGTTCATAGGTTCATAGGTTCATAGGTAGGTACTAGGTTATTAGCCCTAGGGCCTATATAAGCCTAGCCAAATGGTACCCTGGCTTTTGCCACCCAAGAAAATGATTTTCCTGTGCCCCTGTCAAGCAGAGCCACAGAAGTGATCCCCATGGTGAATTTCCTATCTCTCATCCAACCATCAAGATTTTTCTTGAAGAGTGCTAAGGAGGAGCTTTGTTTGATATAGATAGGCAGTTTATTCCAGAGTATGAGAAGTCTCTGGAACAGGAATCTATCCCTCCAGCATGTTCTGTTTATTGTGGTGACAAGGTTTAGGTCCCTAGAGTGTGTAGCTTGGAGGGATTGGGATTTATTTAAGTGGAGCATGTCCAGCAGTTCTGGGTTTGACATAGCTTTGTATGTTAGACAGAGATTGCCTCTGACTAGGCGATATGTGACAGAGTAAAGCTGGCGTTTTTTGAGAAGTTCTGCATAAGGCATCTGTTTGAGGCCAGTAACCCTCTTTGTGAGGTATTTCTGCAGCCTTTCCAGTTGTTGTAGATGTCTTGTGAGGTACATACCAAAAGGGGCGTTGTACTCTATAATGGGTCTAATGAATGATGAGTAGAGAGGAACAATGACCTCTTTTTTCCTGGATGAGGAACCTTTTGTGATGAGGTGTGCCACGTAGAAGGATTTCCTGACTACTGTGGCGATGTGATTATCAAAGGAGAGAATGCTGTCCACCTTTGTCCCAAGGTTTCTTATAACACTTTCGGTGTTAAGTAGACTATCGCCTATGTGGTAGTTCATGGGTACAGAGTTTTTTACCAAAAGGGATGACAATGCACTTTTTGGCATTGAGCCTGAGGCTATGGCTTTGACTCCAGGCATCTGTCTCAGTTAGGCCCTTTTGTAGGATGTCCACATTGTTAGGAGTTTTGATTATGGCTCCTAGTTTGCAGTCATCTGCGAACTTTGTTAGCTGAAGACCTTCTATGTTAGCCTGTACTTCAGAGAAAAAGACACCAAACAGGAGATGATCCAGGACTGAACCATGTAGTCCTCCACTTGTCACTGATCTGAAGTTGGATTTAGAGTCTGCTACTTTCACAGTGTGGGTTCTGTCAGTGAGCCATTTGGCAACCCATCATGTGCCATAGGGATTTATACCGAGTTTAGTGAGTTTATCTATAATTCCAGAGTGGGGGATGGTGTCAAAAGCCTTGGCAAGATCTAGATAGGCTGTGTGAACCACCTTACCCTCATCTACAGCTTTGGTGACCACTTCAAAGACGTCTATCAGGTTTAGGAGACATGATCTGCCTTTTACAAACCCGAACTGGGTGGGGTCCAGAGTTTGGCGATTACAAATGTCTTTGTTTATAAGTTCCATAATGATACTTTCCATAGCCTTGTAAACCAGTCTCATCAGGCTGATGGTGTGGTAGTTCCCAGGGTCCGTGGTGGCTCCCCCTTTGTGGAGTGGGATAACCATTGCTGTGTGCCATTTAGTGTGCACAAAGCCTGAGGTGAGGCTATGATTGAACATGGTACTTAGGTGGGATGCCAGTTTGTTCTCTAGTTATTGTAGAACGCAGCCTGGGATGTTGTCAGGTCCCATGGATGCTGTGTTTTTTTACCTGTGCAGCTGTGGAGGGTCTTTCCTGTGCTGAGACCTTTCCTTATTGTTCTTAGTCAGCAGTTTCTTTCTCTTGTTGTATAACCTATTTATGCTGGATGTCCACCAGGGTGGTTTGTTTTTCGTAAAGATCCTGATTTAATCCACTCAGGTATGAATGAGTCTATACACTTGTATAGGTGTTTATACAAGACATTAGTGTACTCCTCAGTATGGGAGACACTGCTGTTGGTGGTGAGTGGGGGTTTGAAACCATTTCTGCCATCATGTAGGAGGCTTTAGATTGTTTTGGACTGATCAGGGATGTCTTCCCTTCTTGGGATTTTTCTCTTTTCTGTACTAGTTTCCTCCTTGTATAGCTTGTTTATGGCAGCAGTCCACCAGACTGGCTTCCTTTTCTTGGAGGAGTGAGTCATAATTTTGCTTTGGCTAGCAAGATCCATGCATTCTTGTAGGTGCCCGTAGAATGCATTAGTAAAGGATTTTGCAGCTTGGACAGCATTATCCTTTAGCATGGGGGCTTTGAAACTTTCCACCTTGGCTTAAGTAACATGAAGTTTGCTTTTGAAAAGTTTTTCACGGTGGTTTCCTTGACTGGGGATGGGGGTGGAATGTGGATATCCAGAGTGATTTATTTATGGTCAGATCTAACCAGCGAGGGGTTGACCTCCGGTGTGGAACACCGGTTGCCCATGTTGGTGATGACCAGGTCCAATATATTGTCACCTTTGGTGGGAGTGTTGACCAGTTGATCCAAGGTGTTTGAGTTTATAAATTCTAGGAAATGTTGGGCAAGGGAGTTAGTACTTTTCTCCAGTTAATGTTTGGGAATTGAAATCACCCAATATTAGGGTGTTTGGTAGAACCTTTATTTTTCCCAGTGTTTCCAGAAACATGAAATGGGGGTCCTGGGACATGGTGGGTGATTTGTAGCAAGCTACAATTTGAATTGCAGTTTTTCCCATTGTTAATTGCATGTGGATGATCTCTGAAGCATTGTGCTGTGCCACTAACCTGGAGGTGTGGGTATCCTTAATGAATATGGATACACCCCCGCCTTTTGTATTTTGGTCCAGGTTCTGTGGCCGAAATTTATGGTATGAGTTGTAGCCTGGTAGTGCTGGGGTGCTCTCTGAAGATCTTAAGCCAGGTTTCTGTTACTGCACATATATCAATTTTCTCCATACTGAGGAGTGCCTCGAGTGCATAAATTTTGAGGTTTAGACTTAGGTTCATAGGTTCATAGGTTCATACTAGGCTATCTGCCCTGAGGCAATTATAAGCCTAGCCTGATTCTGTATGGCTTACGCCACCCCTTGATTTGAGTATACTGTGCCCTTTTTAAGGTTTAGTTTACTGTGCCTCTGTCTAATAGTGACACGGGAGTAATACCTGGGACAAACCTACGATCCCCCATCCATCTATCGAGATTCTTCTTGAAGAGATTCAGTGAGTTGCTCTGCCTCACATGAACTGGAATTCTATTCCAGAGCAAAGGGAGCCTCTGGGTTATGAACCTGTCCCTCCAGCAAGTTCTATTTATTTCTGTGCTGAGGTTCAAGTCCCTCGAGCATGTGGCTCTAAGGGATTTAGATTTACTGAGGTGGAGCATGTCCATTAATTCTGGATTTGACATAGCTTTGTATGTCAGGTATAGATCGCCTCGAAGTAGGCGGTATGCAACTGAGCAGAGCTGGAGTTTTTTTTAACCGAGCAGCATATGGCATCTGTTTGAGACCCTTGATCCTCTTGGTGAGATACTTTTGGGGTCTTTCTAATTGCTGCAGGTGTCGGGTAAGGTACATCCCAAAAGGGGCATTGTATTCTATGATGGGCCTGATGAGGGATGAATAAAGGGGCACAATTACCTCTCTTGATCTAGATGTGAAACCCTTCATGATGAGGTGGGCTATGTAGAAGGTCTTTCTAACCACTTTGGCAATGTGGTTTTCAAAGGAGAGATTGTTATCAACTTGGGTCCCCAGGTCCCTAATAACTTTCTCTGTACTTAATGGGTTTCCACCTATGTGGTAATTTGTGGGCACATTGTTTTTGCCAAAGGGTATGACTATACATTTTTTGGCATTTAGCTTTAAACCATGGCACTGGCACCAGTTATCTGTCTCTGTGAGACCTTTTTGAAGGATGTTTGTGTCAGCTGGAGAGTTGATTATGGCGCCCAGTTTGCAGTCGTCTGCGAACTTGGTGAGCCATAGTCCTCCCACGTTTGCCTGTACCTCGGAAAAGTATATACCGAACAAGAGTGGTCCCAGGACAGAACCCTGTGGGATGCCACTTGTGACTGGTTTCGAGTCTGACATGGCTCCAGCAACTCTCACTCTGTGGGTTGTGTCTTTGAGCCAGTTTGTGACCTATCTTGTGACATAGGGGTTTATATTTAAGCTAGATAGCTTATCTATGATGCCCGAGTGGGGTATTGTGTCAAATGTCTTTGCAAGGTCCAGATAGGCTGTGTGGATTACCTTCCCTTCATCTATGGCTTTGGTGACTGTTTCGAAGAAGTCAACCAGGTTCAAAAGGCAGGATCTGCCCTTGACAAAGCCGAACTGGGTAGGATCTAGTGTCTGTAGGTCCCCAATGTCTTTGTTTATGAGCTCCATGATGATCCTCTCCATAGCCTTGCAGACAAATCTAGTCAGGCTTATGGGGCGATAGTTTACAGGGTCCATAGAGGCTCCACCTTTGTGGAGTGGGACCACTGTTGCTGTACGCCATTCTGTGGGCACATATCCTGTAGTGAGGCTGAGATTGTATAGCTGTTTTATTTGAGGGATTACTTCCTCTTGGAGTTCATGTAGGACGCAACCTGGGACGCCATCTGGTCCCATGGAAGCAGTGTTTTTTGCTTTGGAGAGGGCAGCCTTCACCTGAGCATTAGAGATGTTTGGGAGGCAGCCCTCTGCTGGGATAGATACTTGCTCTTTTGGGGGGGGGTTTGCACTGAACCTGTCTGCCAGGATATTGGCGATGTCTGTGGGTTCAGTGTATTTTTTGTCGTTTAGAATCAACTCAGAACAAGTCTGGGAGTTGCATCTCAGGTTTCTAACATAACTGAAAAAAGCCTTATGATTGTCTTTGGTGTCCTGTGCAATTTTTCTCTTGAAGCTGGCCTTGGAGGATTTAGTACTGATCAGAGATGCCTTCCCTATTAGGGATTTTGCTCTATCATGTAGTAGCTTCCTCCTTCTGTTGTACAGTTTATTTATGGCAGGGGTCCACCAGACTGGACGCCTGCCTTTGGATGATTGGGTCTTGGTTTTGTTTGGGATAGCATGATCCATGCATTCCTGGAGATGTCCGTAGAATGCATTTATATAGGATTCTGCAGTTTGGGCCGTAGTTTCCACTGGCCCTGGGGCCTTGAAGGATTCCACTTCAGTTTTGAGAAGTGAGAAGTTCGCTTTAGAGAAGTTTTTCACTGTGGTTTTCTGGGCTGGGGGTGGGGTCGGGATGTGGACATCCAGTGAAATTAATTTATGGTCTGATCTTACCAATGAGGGATATACTTCTGTTGTGGAGCATAGAGTCCCCATGTTGGTAATGATCAGGTCTAGTATGTTGTCCCCTCTTGTGGAAGTGGTGACTAGTTGTTCCATAGCATTTGAGTTTATAATTTCCAGGAACCTTTGGGCTAAGGTGCTGGGGCTTGAGTAGTGCTCCCAGTCAATGTTTGGGTAGTTAAAGACACCAAATATAATGGTGTTCGGAGAGATCTTCATGTTCTCCAGTGTTTTCAGGAAAGCCGAGTGGGATTCCTGACTTTGAGAGGGTGGTCTGTAGGATGCTATAAACTGAAAAGCAGTCTTGCCCACTGTTAGTTGCACGTGGATGGTCTCCGATACTTCGTGCAATGCCACTAACCTGGAGGTGTGGATATCCTTGATAAATATGGAAACTCCCCCTCCTTTTGTGGTTCGGTCCGGGTTTTGGGGCCGAAAAGCATGATATGAGGTATAGCCTGGTAGTGCTGGGGTGCTCTCTGGAGCTTTGAACCAGGTTTCTGTCACTGCACAGATATCGATGTTCTCCATACTAAGGAGAGCTTCGAGTGCGTGCATCTTGAGCTTAAGACTTCTGGCGTTTAGCAGCATTACCCTTAGTTTCTTGTTCCTTGTGCTGTCTATGGGGGTGGGTTTGACTTTTGAGCCTTGCCTAAAAAAGGCACAATGGGGGTGGCAAGAGCCTTTGCCAATATCCGAAAGCCCAGTGGTGCCAGGTAGCATTACCCTCAGTTTTTTGTTACTTGTGCTATTTATGCTGGTGGGTTTGTCTTTTGAGCCTTGCTAAAAAAGGCACTCTGGGGCCTTGGCCAGTATTTGAAAGCCTAAGGGTGAAGGAAACTTTTGAGGTATCTTGCCATAGGGGCTTCATGTGTGTGTTTATATTTGTAATGAATGCTGTTGAGACTGCATTGTGTATGGACAGTTTGTGTCTGGGAGATCTCTGTTCTTTTGGTATACTTCTAGTGAGTACCTCCTTGTTTGTGGCTTTATGTGTTTTGTTGTCGGTTTGTGGAAGATGTGAAGTGTGTATGCTGAAAACCCATTTGGTATCTGATTTGCTGTTTTATGAGAGAGGGAATCAGTTCCATATTTATAGAATAGATACATTTGTCACATATTGTATTACTATGTTTTAAGAGTAATAGGTTGTCAGTATATATGAGGCAGGTGCTACATTGCCTCAGGATGCCCATGTCCATCAGGCTGGCTGGAGAAATGGTGGAGACTGTCCATCCATTACATCAGATTTGTTCAGTAGTAAGTAGTGGGAGAGGGTTGGATGGAAATGGTTATGCTGAGGGACTAGTAGAGTCAACTAAACAATGCAGGCTCGGGAGTAGGTGCCTGCATCGACATCCTAAAAAAATGCACAGCTGCATTGCTCTTCAGGCAGTATTGTGCAGCTGTGTAGTGCACAGAGGAAACAGGGAAGCTTAGGATGGTTCACAGGCAGCTATCTAGGAAAAAAATGACTTTCTAAGTCTTTGCATCTATAACAGGCAGTACTAACCCCCATTTTACGATGTGCAGCTTAGTTAAGCAATTTTCAAACAAACTGGTGAATGGAACTGCTCCCCAATTCAGATGGGTCATTGGCTACACTATTCTGTCACAAGGGTGTAGGGGGTCTTCTTAATGTAAGCTGTCTGGTTTTAGTGTTCAGATAATGCCAAACAGTATAACATTAGAAAATCTGAATCTAGCCAATTCTATAAAATACACAAGTACTAGAAAATACAAAGTGCAGGAAAAACAGTCTCAAATAGCAAAACAGTTTAAAATATCCAAAAGCAGTTAAGAGTAGGCATCATTTCAGTAATACACAGTTTAAAAGTGCAGTACAGTGAATAAAATACTCATATTTTTGAAGATTTCAAAGGATGCCTTGGATTTTCATTTCGATTCACTGCAGAGATCAGAGAGAGCACACTAATCCTAGAGCAGCTCCTGTAAACTGAGATAAACGGTTATCTTTCATTTTCCATCAGTGTAACTATACATTTTGAAAGGTGTAATATTTTACAGCTCATTTTTATAACTTACAACTGACATGCTCAGTTAACCACTAATCAAGCAAAGACAAAAAAGGGAACCAAAGCTTTGAATTTCCCAAGCTAAACACATCTAACCGCTGTTACTTATCCATGTAATCAAAAATAAAATCAAAAAGTGATTCATTCTCATCATTATTATGCATTTTGTTTGTTATCTTCAAGACAATAAAATCACTTTAGCTATCTTATTCTAAAATGTTTTGAAAGAAAACCAGCAATGCTGTGCACAAATGTCAAAAATCAACTGCTATATTATGCAAAGTATGAAGAGGATTCTTAAAATATGCATCACCTTCAAAATACCTGAAGCGGTTGTCCCCAAATCTACAGTTACCCTCTCTCTCATAGCACACATCTTCTGTTAATGCAAACAAACTCACAGAACATTTATAAACACATGCACATACACCCCCCATATGCACACAGAAACACACACATGCAATTATATAATCAAACACGACAAAGAGGGACCATCATATTAGAGAAAAATAAAATGGTGAGTACAATAAAAAACAAAACATACAAACCCAAGCACAAAAACAGTGACTACAAGCAAAACTAACCACTCTCATCAAAATAGCTAAAGCACTGACACCTAATATGTTTTGCAGGGCGACAAGTCACACTAAACCCACAAGCTCCCAAACTAAACTGCACCAACTCCACTGTCACAACACCTAAGGAAAGTGAGAAATTTCTGGGAAAATGGGAATCACTGTTGGCACACACTGACAGCTACACCAGCAATGATTCCCCAAAACAAATGCTGAAAATAATGACAGACTCACAAACCATACAGAGCCATTTCCACCATTAAAACATAACCAGTAAAGCACATAACAAACACTTTCTTCACAAAAATTACTTTTGCATTATTAGGTTTATATGTTCATAGGTGTGTACTAGGCTAATGGCCCTGGAGCCTTTACAAGCCTAGCCCATAGGATTACCCTGGCATCATGCCACCCGACCTTAGTTCATAGGTTCATAGGTTCATAGGTGGGTATTAGGCTATCTGCCCGAGGGCATTTATAAGCCTAGCCAAAGTGTGTTGACTTTTGCCACCCCATTGATTAATTAACTGATCCTCTGTCAAGCAGGGCCAATGAAGTGATCCCAGGAGTGTATTTTCTGCCACCCATCCACTCATCAAGGTTTATCTTGAAGAGTGTTAGTGAGGGGCTCTGCCTGATGTAATTTGGAATTTTGCTCCAAAGCATGGGGAGTCTCTGTGACAGGAATCTATCCCTCCAGCATGTTCTATTTATTGTTGTGGTGAGGTTTAACTCACTAGACCGCGTGGCTCGCAGTGACTTGGATTTCTTTAGGTGGAGCATGTCCATCAATTCTGAGTTGGACATGGCTTTATAAGTCAGGCAGAGATCACCTCTGAGTAAGTGATATGCCACTGAGTACAGCCAGAGTTTTTTCAGTCAAGCTGCATGGGGCATATGTTTGAGACCAGTAATCCTCTTGGTGAGGTACTTTTGTGGTCTTTAAAGCTGTTGGAAGTGTCTTGTGAGGTACATCCTAAATGGGGCATTGTACTCTATGATGGGTCTAATGAGAGATTAGTAGAGGGGCACTATATCCTCTTTATTTCTAGATGCAAACCCTTTAATAATTAGATGGGCCACATAGAAGGATTTCCTAACTACTTTGGCAATATGATTGTCAAAGGAGAGATTACTATTTACCTGGGTCCCCAGATCTCTTATTACCTCTTCTGTATTAAGGGGGCTGCCACTTATATGGTAATTCATGGGTGTTTTGTTTCTTCCAAACGGGATGACTATGCATTTTTTGGCATTTAGCTTAAAGCCATGACTTTGACACCAGGTGTCTGTCTCAGTAAGGCCATTTTGGGGGATGTCCATGTCAGCCAGAGAATCAGTTATGGCTCCCAGTTTGCAGTCATCGACGAACTTGGTTAGCCATAGTCCTCCTGTGTTTGCCTGTACCTCTGAGAAGTATATGCCGAGCAGTAGGTGTCCCAGAACCGAGCCTTGTGGAACACCACTTGTGACTGGCCTAGAGTCGAACCTGGAGCCCGCTATTCTTACCGTGTGAGTTCTGTCTGTAAGCCAGTTGGCAACCCATCCTGTGACTTAGGGGTTTATGTTCAGGCAGGTGAGTTTTTCTGTAATACCTGAGTGGGGAATGGTGTTGAAAGCCTTGGTGAGGTCAAGGTAGGCTGTGTGAACCATATTTCCCTCATCTATGGCCTTGGTGACTATCTCGAAGAAGTCCACCAGGTTTAGTAGACATGATCTGCCCTTAACAAAGCCGAACTGGGACGGGTCAAGTGTTTGGAGGATCCCAATGTCTTTATTAATGAGTTCCATGATGATGCGCTCCATAGCCTTGCAGACTTGGCTAGTCTGGCTTACAGGGTGATAGTTACCAGGGTCAGTTGTGGCCCCTCCTTTGTGAAGAGGAATAAACATTGCTGTGCACCATTCCTATGGGCAAGTAGCCTGTGGAAAGGCTGAGGTTGAACAGCATGTTTAGGTGGGGGGTTATTTCGTTCTGTAGTTCATGCAAGATGCAGCCTGGGACACCATTTGATCCCATTGATGCTGTGTTTTTGGCTTTTGAAAAGGGCTGTTTTCACCTGTGCGTCTGTGATTTTTGGGACACTACACTTTTCTGGTATTGTTGAGGGCCCTTTTGGAGGTGAGAGGGGGTGAAGTTTGCACTGAATCTATCTGCCAGTATGTTGGCAATATCGGTAGTTTCAGTATATTTTGTGCTATTTTGCACTAGTTCAGTGCATATCTGTGAGTTGCCACTTAGATTCTTAACATAGCTAAAGAAGGCTTTGTGGTTATCTTTTGAATCCTTGGCTATTTTTCTTTCGAAGTTAGCCTTGGATGATTTTATGAGGGACCTCAGTTTCTTACTGATACTGATCAGGGATGTCTTTCCTTCTTGGGATTTGCTTTTTGTTCTGAACTAGTTTCCTCCTTCTATTGTATAGCCTGTTTATTGCAGGGGTCCACCAAACTGGTTTCCTTCTCTTAGAGGAATGAGTCTTGGTTTTGCTAGGGATGGCACGATCCATGCATCCTTGTAGGTGCTCATAGAGTGCATTTGTAAAGGTTTCTGCATCTTCGGCAGCATTATCCTTTAGCGTGGGGGCTGTGAAACATACCACCACTGTCTTAAGTAATGTGAAGTTTGCTTTGGAAAAGTATTTTATTGTGGTTTCCTTAGTTGGGGGTGGTGGTGGGGTGTGGACATCCAGAGTGATTAGTTTATGGTCTGATCTAACCAGTGACGGGTTGACCTCCAGTGTGGAACACCTGTCACCCATGTTGGTGATGACCAAGTCCAATATGTTTTCACCTCTGGTAGGGGAGTTTACCAGCTGATCCAGTGCATTTGAGTTGATGAATTCCAGGACGCGCTGGGCCTGGGAATTTGAACTCAAGTAGTTTTCCCAGTGAATGGTAGGGTAATTGAAATCGCCCAATATCAGGGTGTTTGGTAGGAACTTAATGTTTTCCAGTGTCTCCAGAAAGGTGGAGTGGTGGTCCTGGGTCATGGAGGGTGATCTGTAACAGGCCACAATTTGCATTGCAGATTTGCCCAATATTAGTTGCACATGGATGATCTCAGATGTATCATGCTGTGCCACTAACCTGGAGGTGTAGGTATCCTTGATGAATATGGATACACCCCCCTCCTTTTGTGTTTTGGTCCATGTTCTGTGACCGAAACATGTGGTATGCATTGTAGCCCGTAGTGCTGGGGTGCTCTCTGGAGCCTTGAACCAGGTTTCAGTTACTGCACAGATGTTGACGTTCTCCATACTGAGGAGTGCTTCGAGCGTGTGCATTTTGAGATTTAAACTCCTGGTGTTGAGTAGCATAACCCTCAGTTTTTTGTTAATTGTGCTGTTTATGAAGGTGGGTTTGACATTTGAGCCTTGCCTAAAAACGGCACTATGGGGGCAGCAAGAGCCTTGGTCAGTATTTGAAAGCCTAGGGGTGACAGGTGCAAGCCGTCTCTTGCAAAGCAACGCGGCTTGTCGAGCATGTCATCCCAGGCTGACAGACACTGGATCCCCTTTGAATGACACCAGAAGCTTAGCCAATTGTTGAAATTGATAATTTTTTTCTTTATACTGAGGTATCATTCTTGGTGAGGGCAGGATGCTACTCAGGGTCAGGTCATACCAGCCTGGGCTACATGATCAGAGAGCTCTTTCATGTCTCTTTTCATGTAGTCCAGGGAGGTACGTCTCAGGTCATTCACACCAACATGAACAATGACAGAGTCATATTTGTACTTGTTCTGGAGTGACCTGAGTGCTTGATTTATGTGGCAGATTCTGGCTCCCAACAGGCAGCTAACAGTAACCTTCTGCTTGTCCAGCCTAGTGAGTGGGACGTCAGTGTGCCTGACTATAGAGTCACCTATTACTAGTGTGTTAGGTATGTTATTTTGCCTTAAGGGCTGTGATTGTGCGGCACACTGATTTTGTGTTTTATGTGTTGTCTGGTTTGTGATGGGAAGTGCAGGTTGTTTGGGTGTCTGCTTTGAATGTCTCTGATGCTTTTGTAGGTTTTTATTTAGAGCCTCCGAGTATGATTTTGTGTATTTATGGGTATTTTTGCCAGTGCTGTTTTAGTAGGTCTGTGTGCAGCTGGAGTTGTGGTGCAAGTATTATTTAGAGCCTCCGAGTATGATTTTGTGTATTTATGTGTATTTTTTGCCAGTGCTGTTTCAGTAGGTCTGTGTGCGGCTGGAGTTGTGGTGCAAGTGTTAACCTTCTCCTCTTGACTGTCTGTTTCAGTCTTGGGTGGAGACAGCTTAGTTTCCAATTTGGCTGTATAAATGCATCTCTTGCATATGTTAGTGCTTTGTTATAGGAGGAGAGAGTTGTCTGTGTACATGAGGCAGTTGTAACATTGCCTCAGGATACCCAGATTCACCAGCTGGACTGGAGAGTGCACCTGAAGTTCCCAGTGCCTCTGTCGAGTAGAGCCACTGGAGTGATCGCCAGGATGAATTTTCTATTTCCCATCCACTCATCAAGATTTCTCTTGAAGAGGGCCAGTGAGGTGCTCTGCTTGACATGTATGGGAAGTCTATTCCAGAACATGGGCAGTCTCTGTGTTATGAACCTGTCCCTCCAGCATGCTCTGTTGATTGTGGTAATGAGGCTGAGGTCTCTGGAGCGTGAGGTGTGGAGGGATTGGGATTTCTTTAGATTTAGTATTTCTAACAGAGCTAGGTCAGACATGACCTTGTAAGTCAAGCAGAGATCACCTCCAAGTAGGCGATATGAGACAGAGAATAGTTGGAGTTCTTTTGAGTCTGTCCATATAGGACAAGTGTTTAAAGCCTAGGATCCTCTTTGTGAGGTACTTTTGTGGCCTCTTCAGTTGTTGCAGGTGTCTAGTGAGGTACATGTCAAATGGGGCATTGTACTCAATGACTGGCCTTATAAGAGAAGGGTAGAGGAAGACAATGACCTCTTTCTTCCTGGATGCAAAATCCTTAGTAATGAGATGTGCCACATAGAAGGACTTTCTGAGCACAGTAGCAATGTGATAGTCATAAGAGAGGTTGCTGTCAACCTGTCAACCTGTGTTCCCAGATCGCTGCCCTCTGTGTTCAGTGGACTACCATTGATGTGGTAATTCAAGGGAACTGGGTTTTGCCCAAGGGGGATGACGACACATTTTTTGGCATTGAGCTTAAGGCCATGGTTCTGACACCAGTCGTTGGTCTCAATGAGGCCTTTCTGTAGGATGTCAACATCACTTGGGGAGTTAATAATAGCTCCCAATTTGCATCGCCTGTGAACTTTGTCATCCAGAGTCCCTTTGTGTTGGCCTGGACTTCATAGAAGTAGATGCCAAACAGGAGAGGACCCAGGCCCATAACCTTTGGGACTCCACTCATGACTGGTCTGCAATCTGACTTGGAGTCAACTACCTTCACACTCTGGGTTCTATCTGTGAGCCAGTTTGCAACCCACCTAGTGATATAGGGGTTGATGCCTAGCTTTGTGAGTTTTTCTATGATTCCTGAGTGGGGAATGGTATCAAAGTCCTTGGCCAGATCAAGGTAGGCTGTATGAACCACCTTGCCTTCATCCACAGCTCTGGTGACTGACTCAAAGTCAACCAAGTTGAGCAGGCATGATCTATCCTTCACAAAACCAAACTGTGTAGGATCCAGACTTTGGAGACATCCTATATCCTTGTTTATAGGTCCATGATGATGCATTCCATGACTTTGCATATCAGAGTCATTAGGCTAATGGGGTGATAGTTCCCAGGGGCTGTAGTCACTCCTCCTTTGTGGAGAGGGATGACTGTAGCAGTGCACCATTTCGTAGGGACAAAGCCTGAGGTGTAACTGTGATTGAACAGGGCACAAAGGTGATGTGCCAGTTCACTCTGTAGTTCATGTAGAACACAGCCAGGGATATTTTCAGATACCACAAAATCTGTATTCTTAGCCTTGGATAGTGCTGTTTTAACCTGTGGAGCAGTAATACTGGGTGTCTGGCAGTCTACTGGTATTGTGATTGGTCCTGGGGGAGGTAAAGTTGGCACTGAATTTGTTGGCCAGTATATTGGCAATATCTGTTGGCTTGGTATTAGGAGGTACCATTGTGCAGTAGCTCAGAGCAAATCTGGGTATTGCTGTGGAGATTCTTTTCATAATCTATAGAAGGCTTTGTGGTTGTCTTTACTATCTGCTGCAATTCTGTTTTCATAGCTAGCTTTAGAGGATTTGATGAGGGATCTCAACTTTTTGCTAAGGCTGATAAGGAAGTTTTTGCAGTCTTGGGACTTTACCTTATTCCTCATCAGTTTCCTCCTTATGTTGTAGACTTTGTTTATGGCAGGGGACCACCAGATTGGCTTCCATTTTTGGAGGAGAGTGTCTTGGTTCTGTTGGGTATGGTGATCCATACATTTGTGTACGTGTTTGTACAGTGCATAGGTGTATGATTCAGTGGTCATGCAACTATTCTCCATTTGCATGGGTGCCGTGACATTAGTCACTTCTGCTTTTAGGAGCCTAAAGTTAGCTTTGGAGAAGTTTTTCATGGTGGTTACCTTTGTGTGGGGGGGGGAGGGGTGCATTTCCCTGGTGATTAGTTTGTGGTTGGATCTAACCTGGGAGGAGTTGACTATTGGTGTAGAGCAACGGTCGCCCATGTTAGTAATGATAAGGTCAAGAATTTTGCAACCTCTCATGGGGGTAAGAATGAGCTGGTCCAGGGCATTGGAATTAATGATTTCCAAGAAATGTTGTGCAAGTGTATTGGTACATGAGTAGTTTTCCCAGTTAATGGAGGGATAGTTGAAGTCGCCCAGTATGAGAGTGTTAGGATGGACCCTAATATTCTCCAGGGTGCTTAGGAACATGGAGTGTGAGTCTTGGGACATGGTTGGGGACCTATAGCAGGCTATGACCTGAATCGACATTTTACCCAATGTTAGCTGCACCTGAAGTATTTCAGATGCAATATGTTGGGCTACCAGTCTAGAGGTGTGCATATTCTTTATGAATATGGAAACATTACCACCTTTGGAGCTTCGGTCCAAGTTCTGGGGCCGAAAGGTGTTGAATGAGTTATAGCTTGGTAGTGCAGGGGTGCTTTCTGTTGCCCTCAACCAGGTGTCTGTTACAGCACAAATGTTGATTTCCTCCATTTTAAGGTGTGCTTCGAGCAAGTCCATTTTGAGATTTAGACTTCTAGTGTTGAGCAGCATGACCCTCATATTACATTTGTTTGTAGCTGTTATGGTGGTAATTTGGTCTTTGGAACACCGCCTAAAAAGGTACTATAGGAGTGGCAAGAGCCTTAGTCAGTATCCGAAAGCCCAGGTGTGACAGATGCAGGCCATCTCTAGCAAAGCATTGAGGTCTGTCAATCATGTCATCCCAGGCAGACAGATACTGGATCTCCTTAGAATGACACCAGAAACTTAGCCAACTGTTGAAATCAATCATTTTTTGCTTGTACTGTGGTATCATTCTGTGTGATGGTAGGATGCTGCTGGGGTCATACCCACCTGGGCTACATAATCCGAGAGCTCCTCCATGTCTCTTTCCATGTTGCCCAGGGAAGTGCATCTCAGGTTATTCACACCCACATTTACAGCGACAGAGTCATATTTGTACCTGTTGTTGAGGGACCTGCGTGTGTGCGTTTTGTGGCGGATCCTGCCTCTTGAACTTAAAAGCAGTCAATCTTATGTGCACGTATTCACTTAAGGGTGTCAGAAAATGGTTTAATCCTTTGTGAAGTCAAACAAAAGCACTACAACAATACACATACATATCTCTCTTATTGTCTCTCCATCTGTCAAGTACAGGTATGAGGCTATCTGCCCTTGTGGGCCATTTTAATCCTGGCCACTTTCCAGTTTTGCACTCAAACTATACTAGCCCATTTGGATAAAGACTGGTCTTATGTATCCCAATGGTTGATAATTATATAGTACCTGCTATGAGAAAAATGAAATCATACCATAGATAATTTGAGGAGAACCATGCATGAGATAAAGCATTTAGGAGCTGTCTCTGTTTATTAGTAGTACAGGTGACAGTCCTGGGCTAAATTTTATGTTTCTCATCTATCTTTATCTATCTATCTATCTATCTATCTATCTATCTATCTATCTATCTATCTATCTATCTATCTATCTATCTATCTATCTATCTATCCATCCATCCATCCATCCATCCATCCATCCATCTATCTATCTATCTATCTATCTATCTATCTATCTATCTATCTATCTATCTATCTATCTATCTATCTGTCTATCTATCTATCTTTTTTTGAGATTCATAAAAGGTGTGACTGTCCTGTATTTATTGTGTGTAAATGACAATCCCACTGTTCATTATCAATGAATGCAGTTAGGCAAGTGTAAATCAAAAACAGCTTATTAAGCATGCAGCCTGCAGCTGCAGTGTGGTCTACAGGAAGGACAGGTAGGAGTATGGTGGGACTCAAGGGAAATATCAACAGCTGCCGTGCTTGTCAGTTGTGCATATGCCTCAAAGGTGCTCTGCACAATCTCATGTGCAGCCTTAAAGGGTCATGAGGCCTGTGTGCTGATCTAGTTCTTGATCAAATGATATGAGTATATATACAGTATATATAGATGAATACAGAGAGAAAGATGAAGAGAAGGCAAGGTGCCCTTGCTTGCAAGGTTGGAAGGACAGGTTGAGTAACAGGGAAATACAAACAAACATATGACACAGACAAAACTGGGATGGAAGATGGTGATACAACCATGTATGCGGGAGATGATGGAAAAGGTGGCATCAGAGACACACAGGAAAGGCAATGTACCATCAGGGGTGATGGATTTAAGGGCAGCAGATGGGGACACCATTGTTTGTGATGTTGCTGTCAGAGATGTGGTAGCCACTGGTGGCAGTGTGATAGGCCTGAAAGGTAAAAGTGTTGCTGGTGTGGATACTGTACCATAAAAATGAAAAAATAACTGAAGAAAAAAATAAAACAAAAAATAAATGTATACAGTGGAAAGGAGAGTGAGAAAGAGGAGGGGTGAGGCAAAGTACAAATACAATGAAAACAATGCAAGTACAGCATCATCAGAGTCTGACCACTTTACCTGTGCTGTAATGGAAAAGTCATGGAATAATCACCCTGCTGTACCAATGATGTGTCTGTATGCAATTCTAAAGGAGTCCTTCCCACCACCTTCACCTCTAGTATTGTCTAATGCATTTCAGGTATAGACTGAGTTATGGCAGCAGTCAGAAAGAAGCTGTTGGGGAAACACATACTAGTTGTATATTACAGATTTATGGGCTCACATGTATATACTAGGTTAATCACCACTGCAGCCTTTTTAAGCCTAGCCAAGCATCCCAATTTTATCTTAACAGTTTATGTGCCTTAGAGGTTATTCTAAGGGGTATATGTAAGCTAGGACAAGATTTACAGGCTGTCTCTGTCCATTAGAGACATAGGTGCTAGACCCAGTGTATATTTCTGAATTCCCATCCAGAGGTACAGATTTTTCATAGGGAAGAGCTCTGTTTCACATGGATGGGAAGTCTATTCCAGGAGGAGGAGAAGACTTATTTGAGGCATATACCCATCACTCCATCATGTCCTATTTATGTGACAACAAAAAATTAAATACCTAGATTGAGTAATTCTGATGCTATTCATTTTATGGATATGCAAATGATTTGTCAAAGTGGGATCCAAGAATGCCTTGTATGCCAGGCATAGATTTTCTCACACACTTGTACAATGAAAAACTAATAGATACATAAAACATACAAGCCCAATGGGACTTGAACCAACAACCTTTTTCATATGCACTGACAAAGCCACTTCGTTTATATGTGAAGCTACAGTTTAAGTTATTGAGAAGCCTTCAGGAAAACACAGTAGTTGTGTGTCACACAGTTGCAGAATGGAAGAAGAAAAGATACTGCTACAGTTCCTCATGATACCACCTCTGGAATCTAAAGTCATTATCCAAAGCCATAGCTGACATTGTAAAATTTTGCAGAAAGAGAAGTGCTTAAAAGTTCTCAGTCATACCTGATTTCATCTGTGCCAACTACTGTGCAGTGACACTCAGCTCACTCATTCCAGTGATAGAAAAGGCAAATATAAATAGTGCATGATAGTGGTTGTACGGAATAGTTAGATGAGTAAAGTGGCAGCTTTGCACATTGCTATGCAATAAGCAGCCGTTGTGGTTATGAGCTGTACTTGGTTATGGACAGTGCTCTTCAGAGCCTGTCCCACACAGTAGGGGAAGAAAAGAAAGGTTATTTGGATGCCTTACATGGGCATGAATAATCTATTTTTTGTCCAAATTAAAGGAAGGAAATGGCAATATAAGAAAGTGTTGAAAAAGGGGAAGCGAGCAGAAGGTAGAACATAAGGTAAACAATTACTGAATTAGCAGGATTGAGGTGGGGAAGGTGATTTTTTTTTTGTAGGACAGGTGCCCATTTTACATAAATAAAGAGAAGATAACTTGAGAATGGAAGTAAGGGAAGTCAGAATACGGTAAAAGGGTTGGAGTAGGTATCACGGAAAGACACTCTGGATTGATAGGAGGTATGGCAATGTAATGAGGGAGGGGAAAAATTATGAAGGAGAGATCATGCAAACATAGGGAAGACATTGGTGAGGGGAAGATTGTAAAACAAGAGGGTGTGGGCATTGATGTCTTGTGGAAGGGAATGCCAGGATATGGTTATGCAGCTGCAGTCCATGCTGGCTATGATCCAGTGGGAACTTCCACATCATTCTGGGTATCATCATCATAGGGCTCTGGCTCAGATATTTCAGACAATTCCAGACAGGGAAACAACTCAATGAGTTGTTTGAGGAGGTTCTCTACATGGCCAGTTCAGACATCCAACCTCCTGTCAATTATCTCCTTCACAATGTCTGCCAGCTAATGATGGGTGACAAAAGCATCACCTCCACTGGTAATGCTGCCAGTGCATACAACAGTCTCAGCATCCATTGCAGGGCTACCTGTAGTGGGTGGTGCAGGTACGGCAGGAGGTGTGGAGTTGACTGTGGTAGGCTGGGACCAAGACATTGTGAATACTTCTAGTGATGGAGGCCTTGGTGGTGGTGTTGATGTTGCCATCTCTGAGGGCTGGCAAGCCTTGCCTGAGGGATGGGTGCAGCTCTTGTTGCTGCTGCATATATTAGTAAAATGGAGAGAAACAAAATAACAAAATAAATGTATGTAATAGAAAGGAGAGTGATGGGGAGGGAGAAGTACAAATACAATGAAAAGATAATGCTGGTATATACTTGTAATATGATTACTTTATACCTAATATACTTTAACGAACAACAAACCTGAAACTACAGCCATCATCATTTGCATTCTGAAAGGCAAACAATTAACATGATGAGCTATCTGCATTTATTAGCAAACAGATTCTGTGAAAAAAATGTTCCCACCAAAAATGTTGCTCATACATATTTCCCACATTTAATGTTGTAGTTAGAATAAAGAGATGACATGTCAACTTAAAAATGGTGAGATCAGACCCATAGGCATCATTGCAATTTGGGAAGCACAGCCTTAACATCTGAAGCCATTTGTTCATGTATATGGCATGATGCATGCATGCATGCATGCAAACACACACACACACACACACACACACACACACACACACACACACACACACACATAACATTAAAGAGTCATACTCATACTTTTGAAATATGGAAGTTATTACAGAAGTGTCAGTGATTTATGAAAGGTATATGGTATGGAACTGAATCTCTACTATTTTTAATATTAAAAGCTGCACATTCTTAGCTACCCTGATGCCCTCTTGGGCAGACTACTACTGTGCAGCTTCTGCTTCACTGAAATCTCTTTAGCGGCCATGGGGACCAAAAATAGCACAGTGAAACAACTATGAATGGCATGCACTGGCAGGTTATATGTGTAATGAAAATAGTTCTACCCACTGACCTGCAGTACAGGATTTTGGTGCCTCATGTCACTATAGTGGTGCAACACTGTTTATTTAAATGTGGGATGCTAGTAATATGGCTGGGGGCCTGAACATAACCATTCCAGGCTTCAGTCTTATACTGAGACACTTGATAGTCAACTTGAAGGAGCCTCTAGCTATAACCCTTGTGGAAGATGTATGGAAAGATTCTTGTATTTTCCACACACCACCTTTGTGCTCCAAAAGGAGCACTACCCTCTTCTCCAGCAATGATGTCTTACTTAATGAGTCACAGGGAAAAATGTCAGAAGAATTGGTACTCAAAACAGTTTGAACATGTGCAATCTGCTGCACACTGAGGGACTTCAACAGACACCTCATTTGCTCAAAGGATGGCTTGCTAGGATAATGAAGCCACTGTATTATTATAGTTAACAATGGCATTTTAAGATGTAAAATATGGCAATCTAGTATTTCTATCTACAATGTTATAAAAGCAGGCAATACAGCAATTCCATTTATAAAAGTTTTTTTGCAGAATTGCAGATCCCCTTCTAGAGGTAGGGTCTGGGCCATAAATGTTGGGTGCTTCCTGCAGGGAACCAAGCATGTGCACAGAATTGAGGGTAAATGAGCATGGTACTTAGCAAGTGTTCTTATCATCCAAAGTGAGCAGTTCAAAAACAATAATATGTTGAGGCCTAATTATCATAATCATGGTGCTCAGCCATGTGAATCTGCCCAATGTAAGCATGAGAGTAAGAAGAAAGAATCATTGCACTACAGAAGGTGGAGAGCAGCAGGTTTGGAATCTGCAACAGTTGAAACTCAGAGGAACTGTTAAGGCAAAGTAAAGCTCTGCTTGTAAAAGGTGATTCATCCTGTCACATATGGCTGCTTTTTACTGTGGTTGTACTAACTGATATAATATTTAGTCACTACTTGTGTTTTGGGAATGTGTATTGGGAGGGGGACTGCAAGGGTAAGACAATTGTCAGGCTAAAGGATTATTAGGCATAATGGGAGACACACCCATTAGCACATACATAGATCACTTTTCATCAATTTCTTGGTGGGTTTGTGATACCACTTTCAATACAAAAATTTGACTGAGATTTATATTATACATATATGTCATTTGCAAAAATCTTTTTAACCCTGAGAGAAAATAATCATGTCACTTTGGTTAGTTTGAATGCTATAGGTATTGTTTTGCAGAGAACATTTGCTTAGTAAGCTTAACTTGACATTCATTAAAGGTGTGGATATAGATAAAACGGGTGTATGTTATAACATCGAAAACTACAAAGATCGAATGTTATAATACAGAACCCTAAGCATCGAAATCCGCAAACATCGAACAGTCAGAATAGCGAGTTTTTTTCCCAGGGAAAAAAATCGCTATTCCGAGAAACATACACACAACACAAACACACACAAAAAACAGCAATCCACACACATACACTTAAAATCCTACACCTAAACTAAACTTTACATACACTATTAGCTATCCACTTAAATTAACCCAACCCTAACCCTAAGGTCCGTCACTGTCGCACACTGACCTCACCCGTGCCCTATCCCTAACTCACCTAACCCGCCCCCAACCCTAACCTACACACAACCGCACACTTACCTGACCCACTCCCTAACTCTAACTCACCTAACCCACCACCTAACCCTAACCTACACACAATCGCACATTTACCTGAAGCCGACCCATAACGTTCCAACATATCGAACGCTGAAAACAGTGAAGCCACAGCAATGGCCCACCGAATTCTTTCCCTGGGACAGAATTCGGTGTCCTGCACCTTTGCTGTTTTCAGCGTTCGACAAAACTGGTTCGATCGATTCAATATCTATATTATTGAACCCGAACCCAAACTCCTCTACTACTAACATTTCCAACTTTTCTGAACCTAATCCTAATACTATCTCCTCAAATACCTTCTCCCTTAAACCTGTACCTACTAGCTACATCAAAACTCTACTCTCTAAATTAAAAACATGCTCAGCATCAGCTGACAATATTCTTCCACTTTTCTTCTACTAGCAGCTGACTCTCTTGCTCTCCCTGTATCTATCCTAATCAATTGCTCTATCTCTGAATCTAAAGTCCCTTCCATATGGAAACAATGCTACACTCCACCTATACACAAAGGAGGTAACTGCTCTGATAGCTCCAACTTTAGACCTATCGTTATCCTCTCCCCTCTCTCTAAAGTACTAGCAAAATCTATTCATAAACAAGTTATGCAGTATCTAATACAGGAAAATCTGCTTACACCCACTCAACATTGCTTTAGACCAAAACATAGCACCACTACAGCAATAGTATCCTTCCTCGACACTGTCTCTATAGCCATGGACGACCATAAACATATTTCCTGCCTATTATTGGACCTCTCAAAAGCTTTCAACACTGTCTCACACTCTCTTCTGCTGCACAAACTGCACAACCTCAACTTCTCCTCTGATACTATTGCATGGTTCTAAAGCTACCTCACTGATAGATGTCAATCAGTGAGATGGCACTCTGCACTCTCCCCTTATCTCCCTGTAAAAATGGGTGTACCTCAAGGTCCTTTACTTTTTAATATATTTATTAATCAGCTCTGTACCTTCTGTCGTCAGTCATCTTTAGTGCAATGCTCAGATAATTCTACAGTCATCACCATAGCCAACTCTCCTTCTAAGCTCTTCTCAGCTACTCAGGCATCTTTTAACTTAGTTGAAACATGGCTGTCCAACAACCAGCTCATCCTTAACCCTAAAGAAATAAAGCTGTTACTCTTCCTACCTAAAAAGTTCAGCAATATTAAACCCTCCTTCTCCATACAGGTCCTTAATAACACTCCCATTCAGGTAGAATCCAGCATTAAGCTCTTAGGCGTAACTATCAACGATCAGCTTAAATTTGACTTGCATGTTAATAACTGTATCAAAAAGACCCATTCAAAACTAGATTTCCTTTAACATAACAGGAAATTCCTTACCTCTGAAGCCAAGATTACTCTCTCTTACCTACCTTCAACCCAGTCTAATGTACAATTCTCAAATTCTCACAAATCTTAACTCAGCACTCCTGACCAAACTTGAATCTACCTACAACAAGGTTGCTAGATTTGCTGCCTAACAAACCTACAAATCAAATCACTGTTGCTCTCTAAAACACCTAAACTGGCTTGAATTACCCCACCAGCTTCTTCTCCCTCAGCTCCAGATCATCAATGCTATCCTATACCAGCCATCCTACTGCCCAGCACTATCCCCTCTCATCTCCAATTATTGTCCCTGCAGACCTCTCTGAAGCTCTAACCAAGACCTACTACAAATCTGCAAACCCAAGTTTAAATCTGGACACAAGATGTACAGCTATCACCCTACTATTGCTTGGAATAGGCTCCCACTAGAAATCAGGACCCTTACACATCCTGAACAATTTAAGACAGACACCAAAGGGCACTTTAAAAGTCACTGGTTCTGCCACTGCACTCTCCCTCCTTAAACATCCCCTACTTCTCATACCTTAATCTACGTTCTGCCCTAAACCCACTCTTCTCACTAGCTCTCTCTAATCTTCCTTGACTACTCTTTCTACTGTCTTCTACAATCTATTAAGCAAATCACCTCAGAGAAACATTCTATTGTAATTGCCTTGCCTTCATGCAACTAGATTATGATAAAACTGGGTTTTTGTAACCACTTACCCCAAAAACTATATTCATTTTAATGACATATTTATTTTTATACATCTTGAAATAGGTTTGCTGTACTCCTGATTATTGACACTGTATAACATTGTATTGCTACTTAATGCCTTGTAATATTCTTGTAACATTGCTGTTTAATGCTACTTTATAATGAAAATTGTTTGGACCGGAACACCAAAGGCGGAGGTGTGTCCATATTCATTAAGGATATCCACACTTCCAGGCTAGTTGCTCAGCATAATGCAGCCAAGGTTATCCAAGTGCAACAAACTCTGGGCAAAACTGCAATCCAAATTGTAGCTTGCTACAGATCACCCACCATGCCCCAGAATTCCCACTCCTCTTTTCTTGATGTACTGGAAAATATTAGGGTTCAACCAAACACCCTAATAATGGGCCATTTCAACTACCCCACCATTAACTGGGAAAACTACTTATGTACCAACTCCTTTGCTCAATGCTTTCTGGAATTTATAAACTCCAATGCCCTGGATTAACTTATCCACACCCCCACCAGGGGCAACAATATCCTAGATCTAGTCATTACCAACATGAGTGACCGGTGTTCCACACCTGAAGTCAATGCCTCATTGGGCCGATCCGACCATAAGCTAATTACCCTAGATATCCACATCCGGCCCCCACCTCCCATTAAGGAAACCATGGTAAAAAATTTCTCCAAAGCCAACTTCATGCTTCTTAAGACAGAAGTGGTGAACTTCATGACACCCATGCAGATGGACAATACAGTTACGACTACTGAATCCTACACAATTGCACTTTATAAGCACTTACATGAGTGCATGGATCGTGCTATCCCAAACAGAACCAAGACGCTATCCTCCAAAAAAAGGAAGCCAGTCTGGTGGTCCCCTGCCATAAATAAATTGTACAACAGAAGGAAGAAACTGTTGCAAAAGAGAGTAAAATCCCATGAGTGGAGGAGCTCCCTGGTCAGCCTCAGTAAGAAGCTGCGATCCCTGATAAAATCCTCCAAAGCTAGTTATGAAAACAAAATAGCCACTGATTCTAAAGGCAACCACAAAGCATTCTATAGCTATATCAAGAATCTCAATGGCAACACTCAGATCTGCTCTGAGTTACAGCACAATGGCACTAAATATGCAGACCCAACTGATATTGCCAACATCCTGGAAGATAGGTTCAGTGGTAACTTTACCCCCCTCTCACCCCCTAAAAAGCCCATCTCTATACCGGAAGAATGCAAAGTTCCTATAATCACAGCTGCACAGGTAAAACCCACACTCTCCAAAGCCAAGAGCACAGCGTCCATGGGACCAGACAACATCCCAGGCTGCGTTCTACACGAACTACAGAATGAACTGGCACCCCACCTAAGTACCATGTTCAATCATAGCCTCACCTCAGGCTTTGTGCCTGCTGAATGGGGGGAACCACCATGGACCGTGGGAACTACCGCCCCATTAGCCTGACTATCCTGGTCTGCAAGGCCATAGAACGTATCATCATGGAACTTATAAACAAAGACATTGGCAATCTCCAAACTCTAGACCCCACCCAGTTCGGGTTTTTAAAAGGCAGATCATGTCTTTTAAACCTGATAGACTTCTTTGAAGCAGTCACCAAAGCCGTAGACAAGGGTAAGGTGGTTCACACAGCCTATCTAGATCTTGCCAAGACTTTCAACACCATCCCCCACTCTGGAATTATCGATAAACTCACTAAACTAGGTATAAATCCCTATGTCACAAGATGGGTTGCCAATTGCCTCACTGACAGAACCCACACTGTGAAAGTAGCAGACTCCAAATCCGACTTCAGACCAGTGACAAGTGGAGTACCACAGGGTTCAGTCCTGGGTCCTCTCTTGTTTGGTATCTGCTTCTCTGAAGTACAGGCTAACACAGAAGGTCTTTGGCTAACAAAGTTCGCAGATGACTGCAAACTAGGAGCCATAATTGAAACTCCTAATTATGTGGACATCCTTCAAAAGGGCCTCACTGAGACAGATGCCTGGTGTCAAAGCCATAGCCTCAAGCTCATTGCCAAAAAGTGCATTGTCATCCACTTTGGTAAAAACTCTGTACCCATGAACTACAACATAGGCGGTAGTATACTTAACACCGAAAGTGTGATAAGAGACCTTGGGACACAGGTGGACAGTAGTCTCTCCTTTGATAATCACATCACCACAGTAGTCAGGAAATCCTTCTATGTGGCACACCTCATCACAAAAGTTTTCTCATCCATTAAAAAAGAGGTCATTGTTCCCCTCTACTCATCACTTATTAGACCCATTATAGAGTACAATACCTCTTTTGGTATGTACCTCACAAGACATCTACAACAACTGGAAAGGCCACAGAAATACCTCACAAAGAGGATTACTGGCCTCAAACAGATGCCCTATGCAGACCGTCTCAAAAAACTCCAGCTTTACTCCATCGCATATCACCTACTCAGAGGTGATCTCTGCCTAACATACAAAGCTATGTCAAACCCAGAGCTGTTGGACATACTCCACCTAAAGAAATCCCAATCCCTCCAAGCTACACGCTATAGGGACCTAAACCTTGTCCCAGAGACTTCCCATACTCTGGAATAAACTACCTATCTATATCAAACAAAGCTCCTCATTAGCACTTTTCAAGAAAAACCTTGATGTTTGGATGGGAAATAGGAAATTCACCCCGGGGATCACCTCTGTGGCTCTGCTTGACAGTGGCACAGGAAAATAATTTTCTTGGGTGGCAAAAGCCAGGGTACCTTTTTGGCTGGGCTTGTACAGGCCCCAGGGCTGATAGCCTAGTACCTACCTATGAACCTATGAACCTATGAAAATATTGGAGCGTTTCTCTCCGGGCCTCCACTGAAAAAGGGCTCTTAAGGTCAGTCGGACAATCCTGGTCAACAAATGTAAAATAAATAAATAAATAACTTTTAACATTTTACCTTTTTTTCTCTTGGGTTCGATTCCCAGTTGGTACTACTCAATCCTACCAGTGCCTAACTTCCAACATACCAATATGTCACAAGTCATACCATTATTCCTCCAAACAGTTTTGATTATAGCAAACACCGTAAAGCATATCAGTGTTTAACATTGGGGCATGTCTCAATAAAAAGGCACCAAGTAGCAAGCAGCAAGTAGCAAACAACGACCACAGTATCCAAAAAGTTCTTTAATAAAATCTCTGACGTCTCGGCCAAAGCCTTCAAGGAGAGAGGGCATGTCTCAATAGTTTGAGCATCACAGATAGCCACATCTGACTGCCATTTTAACACCTACTGGACTTCTTGATGTGCTCATTGCCAATGTGACTGGCAAACCATTGCTGTGTTTCCATTTGACAAATGCAGTTGGCAAGGTTCTGCATGTTTGTGTACAAGCTGTTACATGAAAGATCTGACTTAGGCACTGATTCAAACACATATTTCTAGACTGACAGCTGCAGATATGGCTGGTGATGGTGGTTATGGTGTTACATTTAGAGCACAAAAGCGGGGTGGTGAAGACACTAAGATGATTGTGGCACTCCTCATGAAGCGGTACATCTAGGGGCTACTACATGGGAAATATACCAGGTCTTAGTATAAGGCTGAGGCTTAGAATAGCTTGGCCAAGGCCTTCACCATTGCAACTAGCATCCCAGACACTGGGGACCAATGTTGTCACCACTACAGTGACATGAAGAAGTGCAAAACAAACCTTCTTAGCCAATGGGCGAATAAATTTAAGACTGGAAACACCCCTCAGTTGTGCAAGAATACTGACCTATAACCTGCCTATGATATGACATTAATTAGTCAGCCAGCTCAGCTATTCATTATGCTTTCATATATATTTTTCTTTTTCTACAGTACAGCTGCAGCAAAGATATCAGAAAACCATGATGCGCATCAGGAGACACTAACTTGCCTCAGATAGGCATAGAGTAAAAATGCATATGTTCTGATTGCAAGGCACAGAATTAATCTCAGCCCATCACTGTGTATCCTCTTGAACTTAAGTTTTAGATGAAGCATACATGCCTTCTGTAATAGCTCTTGATTATTGCATTAGGCAATGTACATATGAGATTAGTTGTGCGAGTTCAATACTGAGAAGCAGATATTTGTTTTGTAGGCTATTACTTGTAAGATATTTTAACTTCAATACTGCTTGAGATTAATGATTCAATATTTGCAAATGCAGTTCATAGGTTCATAGAAGTTTACTAGGCTAATGACCCCAGAGCACTTAGAAGCCTAGCCATATTTATCCTGAGTTGCCCCGATTGTTGGTGATTAGGTGAGTGAAGTTTGCAGAAGTAAGGATTTATGGAAGTTAATAATGACTTCCTCTGTCCAGGAGGGAGATGGGGTGTCACAGCAGGAGATAATTTGTGGTCACCCATCCATTGATCCAGTTTGCTTTTGAAGAAAGTCAGGGAGGAACTCTACTGCATGTGAAATGGAAGCTTGTTCCAGAGAAATGGCAGTCTCTGGGAGATGTATATATTTCTCCAGCATGACTTGTTCATGTCAGAGGCTAGGTTAAGATCACTGGAGGAGTGACCCTCATGCAGTTTGATTTACGATGTGTAGCATTTTCATCAAGGTCAGGCCAGAGACTGCCCTGTAAGCCAGGCACAGGTCACCTGTTAGCAACCTGTAGGAGACAGAATACAGTGACAGGGCTTTCAATTTTTCTGCATGAGAATTGTTTTGTGTACCCTGTAATTTCTTGATGAGAAATCTCTATAGTCTCTCCAGTTGTTGCAGGTGTCTGGTGAAGTACATGCAAAAGGGAGCATTGTACTCAATTACTGGTCTGATGAGGGCCAAGTATAATAGAATTATAACATCCTAAGATCTAGATGTGATGTCTTAACTTATAAGATGTGCCACATAGAAGGATTTCTTTACTACTGTTAACACATGGTGATCAAATTTCAGGTTGCTGTCAACCTGAGTACACAGATCCTGTACCGCTGGGTCTACACTTAGGTGGGTTGCTGCTATAATGTAATTAGCAGGGATGTCAACTTTCCCAAAGGGAATAATAATGTTTTTTTTTTTTTTGCATTTAGCTTTAACTTGTGGCTTTGGCACCAGTCATTTGTCTGCATTAACCATGCCTGCAGTATATTAACATCATTGGGGGACTCAGTGATTTATCCCAATTTGAAATTGTCAGTGAACTTGGTCAGTCACAGACCCTCCATGTTTGTCTGGACTTCTAAGAAATAAATTCTAAATAGTAATGCACGCAGCACAGAACTGTGTGGTGCACCACTGGTGACTGTCTTTTGTTAGAGGTGAAGTCACCCACTTTGACAGTATCTGTCCAGTCAGTGAGCCAGTTGGCTACCCATATGGTGATGTAGAGGTTAATTCCCAAATGGGAGAGTTTCTCTATAATACCTGAGTAGGGTATTGTGTCAAATGCATTGGCTAGGTTAAGATAGGTGGTAAGCACTGTCTTTCCCTCATCCAGGGCTTTGGTGACTTTAACATGCATGATCTACCTTTAACAAATCTGAACTGGGCTGGTTCCAGAGTTTGGAGATTACCTATGTCCTTGTTAATAAGGTCCATAATGATTCTTTCCATGGCCTTGCAGATGAGGCTATTCAAGCTTATGGGCATATAATTCTCAGGGTCAGTTCATGGTCCCTCTTCATGCACAGGGATTATTGTTGCTGCTGTCCATTCTGTCAGAAAATATCCAGTTCACAGGCTGTAGTTAAAGAGAAATCCAAGTGGGTTTGCTAGGTCATGTTTTAAGTTGTTTACAAGGCAAGCTGGGATGTTGTTTGGTACCACTGATACTGTGTTTCTGGCCTTAGAGAGGGCCACTATGACCTGCTCTCTTGAGATAATAAGCTGAGAAATGGTGGCAGGTATACTTTGGGGGATGACTGAAGATGACAGGGGGGTGAATTTTGCTCTAAATCTATCAGCTTGCAGGTTGGCTATTACCTCCAGTTGAGAATGTGTGGTGCCATCCACAACCAGTTCGTCCATAGCAGAGTATTCCCTTTTATATTTTGGATGTAGGTAAAGAATGCTTTGTGATTAGCTAGGAAGGCTATTTTTGCTTCATAAGTAACTTTGGAAGACTTGACAAGATCTCTAATTTGTTTGTTTAAGTTAGACAGGGATTTCTTTCTCTGCTGAGCCAGTTCCCGCTTGTTCTTGGACATTAGTTTCATTCTCTTGTTGTAGAGCTTGTTTATACTAGGGCTCCACCAGGGTGTCTTCTGTTTTCAGCAAGATCTGGTTTTAATCCAGTCAGGTACATCTGATTCTATACAACTGCTTAAGTGGTTACACAGGACTTTGGTGTAAACCTCTGCATAAGAGTCCACGTCATATGCATTTCAGCGGGCTTTGAAACTTTTTATACCATCACTTAGAAGGAGGTAGTTTGCTTTTGAAAAATTCTTGTGTTTTTGAGCTTGATGAGGTATCTGGTCTTATAATTACATCAAACAAGACTGATTTATGGTCTGATCTTACCAGGGAGGACATCACATGAGGGGTGCAATGCTCTTCCATATTAGTGAGTACTATGTCCTGGACATTTGAGTCTCTTGTGGGAGAGCATTTGATGTGACAAAACTCAAGAAACCCTGAGACAGCATGTTTGTGGTCAGGTATGGAAGGGTGGCCTAATGGTTAAGGTGTTTACCTTACAAACACAGGATACAGGGTTTGAATCTCACAGGGGATAATTGGCTATGCTTAAAATGGCTCACAAAGGCAATTAGCCTAGTACTAATCTATGAACCTATGATTCCGAGTCGATGGTAGGATAAGTAAAATCACTTATGAGTAAGGTGTTGGGCTGTATAACGATGACTCTAGTAAGTCCAGTTATGCAGTATACTTTTCCTGTTTCATGGTGGGGGACCTATATCTAGCTATAATGTGGCAGGGGTGCTTGCCTATAGTTAATTGGACATGGAGTAGCTCAAGAGATTTATACTGTTTGACCTGTCTCAAGGTGTATTGATCCTTAAGGAAGATGGATACACCTCCTCCTTTGGATCTTTCACACTCAGTTTGTGGTATGAACATATAGAAGGCATTGTAGCCCTGTATGGCCAGGGTGCTTTCCACACCTTTGAACCATGTCTCTGTGACTGCACAGAAATCAGCATCTTCCAAAGTGAAGAGTACGTCCAGGGTGTGCACTTTCTTGTTTAGACTCCTAGCATTAAGCAGCAGTACTTTGAGATTATCTAGACAGGACTTTGTTATGTTGGGAAATTGGTTATTTTGACACTGCCTTAAAAGGCACAATAGGGATGGCTAATGCCTTTGCCAGTATACTAAAGCCTACAGGAGACAGGTGCAGGCAATCTCTGGCAAAGCAGTGTGGCCTGTTGACCATGTCTTCCCAGGCTGACAGATTTTGGATCCCTTTGGACTAATACCAGAAGCTAAGCCAATTGTTAAAGTCAATCATTTTTTGTTTGTATTGTGGCATCACCCTTCGAGAAGATAGAACGCTGCTGTCTGTGATACATAATCTGAAAACTCGGTCATGTCTCTCTTCATATAGTCCATTGAGGTACATCTCAAGTTATCACCCCCACATGATGGAGACATACTGGCACTTGTGACTGAGTGACTTGAATGCTTGAGTGACTTGATAGATCCTGGCACCTGATAGCTAACCATAATCCACTCCTTATACAGCCTGGTGTGGGGAATATCTGTGTGTTTCACAATGGTGTCACCTTTGTGGTGTTACAACTTATGGGCTTATTTGTTGAGTCACTAGTGTGTATGTGTTATTATGTGTTTGTTTTTTGCATTGCTATATGTGTAAGTGGTTTCTGTTTGTGAGTTCTTACCTTAGAAAGCAATCTGGTATTTCACAATGAAATGCATGATTCTATTAGTCATATCATACCATTATGATTTATTGATTTTATGACACATTCATGCATTCCCATTATATCTGGATGTGGCCAAGATGCACTTACGCAGCTGTCAGATTGTTTTATGTATTGAAATAATTAAGTAATGTAACATGCCATTTATCTAATTCTCTCTTTTTTGTCTCACCATCTCTCTTTTAATTTATTTATTTTTATTATTTATTTCATATATTGCTGCTGAAAACAAAAATAACCATCAGCACAGTGAGGTAGACTAACCACTAGGGTTCAGCCCACTTCACCTCCACAGGTGGCTGTGGTGGCACGACCACAGGCATCAGAGACATCCAGAATATCTGGGTCACAACCTGTCTGTTTTG
The DNA here is from genome assembly GCF_019279795.1 of Protopterus annectens. NCBI lineage: Eukaryota > Metazoa > Chordata > Ceratodontiformes > Protopteridae > Protopterus > Protopterus annectens. The sequence goes on from NC_056729.1 coordinate 1,318,383,734, forward strand.
TCACAACTCTTGCCCTACCTGCTCCACATGCGTCAGGTAGCTCTGCCCCTACTGCTGGTGCAGTGGTACTTTCCATAAACAGTATTAGCAGAGGTGGCAATTTTGTCACCCAGTAGGAGCTGACAGGGCTGGTGGAGGGCATTGTGGAGAGGGAATTTTATGCCTGAATTTATGGTGTTGAAAATGTCCTGCATCATATTGCAAAAAAGATGCTGTGTCTGGCGCTGACACAAGCATCTGACACAGACGTCATTGTTGACAGTTCTGCAGGTGACGACTTGATTCTCACTGTTTTCAAGCTGGATGTCGATGTGCTTCCAAGCTTCCCTACCTGACCCACTCATTCCTAACTACCTTCCCAACATTCATCTCTCTCAAAAAAAAAAAATGGGCACCTGCCCCACCAAAAAAAATAAATAAATAAAAAATACACCCCCTTACATATCTCTCCACTTTGCCTGTGTGTCATCTTGACACACTTAATTTGATCAAACTGGATATACAACATTATTCTGCTGTTGTCACCCATCCCTGGTGTGGTGACTCTCCAAATTTATGAAATTATGTGTATAATACTACATTTATGTTGTGAAGAAGTGGGTAGCTATGGTGCTGTCTCACTACTCTCTTGCAGATTCCTGTATTCTTTCTCTTCTGTCTTATCATCTGCTTGCCAACCCCATTTTCACCACTGTCTTATCAACCCTTTTTAACACATTTAATTTCATCAAAAACTAGAATCACACACAAAACACATGGCCTGGAATGGCCCATCAAAAAGACGCCATGTTTTCTCCTCAGCATTTATCAACAGGTTGGCATTGAGCACCAATGCTCAGTGACAGTGAATGCTGTTCAACTTCCTATGGCAAAAGCTGAACATTTTGACTTCAACTGCAGTAGTTCAGTTACTTTTATGCAAAGACCTACTATTAAAGACAATGAAATCACCCCACTTGGGTATAATAGGTTCATAGGTTCATACTAGGCTATCTGCCCTAGGGCATTTATAAGCCTAGCCAGAGTGTGTTTGGCTTTCGCCACCCATTTTAAATTAATTTTGTTATGCCCTTTTTGAGGTCAGTATACTGTGCCTCTGTCTAACAGTGACACAGAAGTGATACCCGGGGTAAACCTACAATCTCCCATCCACTCATCAAGATTCCTCTTGAAGAGAGTCAATGAGGGACTCTGCCTAACCTGGACTGGGATTTTATTCCACAGTGAAGGGAGCCTCTGGATTATGAATCTGTCCCTCCAGCATGTCCTATTTATTTCAGTGCTGAGGTTCAAGTCTCTCGAGCACGTAGCTCGATGGGATTTGGATTTTCTGAGGTGCAGCATGTCCATTAATTCCAGGTTGGACATGGCTTGATACATCAGGCACAGATCACCTCTGAGCAGGTGGTATGCCACTGAGTAGAGCTGGAGTTTCTTTAACCAGGCAGCATATGGCATCTGTTTGAGCCCTTTGATCCTCTTGGTGAGGTACTTTTGGGGTCTTTCCAGTTGCTGCAGGTGTCTGGTAAGGGACATCCCAAAAGGGGCATTGTACTCAATTATGGGCCTGATGAGGGATGAGTAAAGAGGCACGATGACCTCCCCTGATCTAGATGTGAATCCCTTCATGATTAGGTGGGCTATATAAAATGCTTTTCTAACCACTTCGGCGACGTGGTTGTCAAATGAGAGATTGCTATCAACTTGGGTCCCCAGGTCCCTAATTACTTCTTCCGTACTTAATGGATTACCACCTATGTGGTAATTTGTGGGCACTTTGTTTTTGCCAAAAGGGATGACTATACACTTTTTGGCATTTAGCTTGAGGCCATGGCTCTGGCACCAGTTGTCTGTTTCTATGGGGCTCTTTTGGAGGATGCTTGTGTCGGCTGGAGAGTCAATTATGGCGCCCAGTTTGCAGTCATCTGCGAACTTGGTCATCCGCAGTCCTTCCGTGTTGGCCTGTACCTCCCTAAAATATATACCAAACAAGAGAGGTCCCAGGACTGAGCCTTGTGGGACGCCACTTGTAACTGGTTTGGAGTCTGACATGGCTCCAGCAATTCTAACCATGTGGGTTCTGTCCTTGAGCCTGTTTGCAACCCATCTAGTGACATAGAGGTTTATATTTAAGCTGGGGAGCTTATCTATAATGCCCGAGTGGGGTATTGTATCGAAGGCTTTTGCGAGGTCCAGGTAGGCTGTGTGGACCACCTTCCCCTCGTCAATGGCCTTGGTGACTGTTTCAAAGAAATCGACCAGGTTTAAGAGGCAGGGTCTGCCCTTAACAAAGCCGAAACTGGGTAGGATCCAGTGTCTGTAGGTCCCCAATATCTTTATTTATGAGGTCCATGATGATCCTTTCCATAGCTTTGCAGACCAAGCTAGTCAGGCGTATGGGGCGATAGTTTCCAGGATCCGTTGAGGCACCACCTTTGTGGAGAGGGACCACTGTTGCTGTACGCCACTCTTTGGGTACATATCCTGTAGTAAGGCTGATATTGAACAGTAGTTTTATGTTTGGGTTTAGCTCTTCTTGGAGTTCATGTAGGATGCAGCCCAGGACACCGTCTGGTCCCATTGATGCTGTGTTTTTTGCTTTGGAGAGGGCGGCTCTTACCTGAGCATCTGAGATGTCAGTGGGGCAGCACTCTGCTGGGATAGATATTTGCCCTTTTGGTGGGGAGTGGGGGAGAAGTTTGCACTGAACCTGTCAGCTAGGATGTTCATTAGACTTGACCACACAGCCAAAAAGGGAGGAGGGGTAGCAATTCTCTACAAAGCACAATTACAAATTAGTACTATAAATCTGAATTGTCCCCTAGATAAAAATGCCGAAGCAATCAGCTCCAAACTTCAAGTCAACACTAGTAAAGCCATAAATATCATTTGTGTATATCTTCCTCCAGGAACATTAATACTCTAGAATGTATCCTCAGTTCACTCTCCACCAACCTCCCTCAAGAAACATTAGTCTTAGGCGATTTCAACATTGATTGCAATTCCTGTAATAGTACAAACCCCACCTCTCATATAAACATATATGGCTTCATACAACTCATTAATAGTCCTTCCAGAACTAATAAAACCAACAACAAAGAAACCACCTTAGACTGGATTCTTACTAATACTCCCCACCAAACCTACCAATCAGGTACCCTTCCAGATGATCTAAGCAACCACTCACTAACTTATGTCATTAGACATAAAACCAACCTAAATTTACCTACCACTTACAGAACACCACGTTCAAAAAAGGAATTTAACTCTGAGCATTTTCAAGTTGAATTAATACAATGTAATTGGTCCCCACTAAAATATCTCCCACTTAATGAAGCAGTAGAATACTTCAGTTCCACATTCTTATCTATCCTGAATCACCATGCCCCAAGTCGTACTATTAGAATCAAAGCTAAAGCAGCACCCTGGCTGCCCAACGATACTAGGCAAAAAATCATTCTCAGAAACAAATCCTGGACTAAATGGCATACCACTATTTTATTTATTTATTTATCATTTGTTGACCGGGAAAGTCCGACTAGGTTCCTCAGAGCCTGTTTTCAGCGGAGGCCCGGGGAGAAATGCTCCAGATGCATGTCTTTGGAATGTGGGAGGAAACCGGAGTACCCGGAGGAAACCCACGCGAACACAGGGAGAACATGCAAACTCCACACAGAAGGCACCCCAGCCGAGAATCGAACCGGTGAACCTCTTGCTGTGAGGCGACAGCGTTAACCGCTTCACCACTGTGCCGCCCTAAGAATCTAACTGACCGCCAAAACTTCAGAGAGCTTAGAAACACTACAAAAAAGTCATCCTGACAGACAAAAATAACTATTACCTTCAATTACAACAAACCACCAAAAAGGAACCTAAAAAATTCTGGGCCAGTATTAATAATCTTTTATCCCCAGGCCAGTCTATCACACCAAACCCTCAGGACTATAACCCAGAGGATCCCACACAAATAGCCAATGACTTTAATTCTTTCTTCACTAATACTATTCAAACTCTTGCTAGTCACCTATCTCCTGACACCTCTAAGCTACTCTTACCTACTTTAAATCCAACTCCCTCCCTTCACTTACAACCTGTTTCTACCTCCTTTATCTCATCACTGCTCCAAAAACTAAAACCTACCACCCCCTCTGCAGACAAACTTCCTGCAGAATTCCTGCAAATAGGAGCCAAAGCCATTGTCTATCCCATTTCTATTCTGATAAATAGATCTATAAATGAAGGAATTTTCCCTTCTCTCTGGAAGATATCTCACATCATCCCATTACACAAAGGGGGGAACTCTAAGGACTTCTCAAACTATCGCCCCATAGCACTTCTATCACCTATAGCTAAAATCATGGAAAAATGTATCCACAAACAACTACTTAACCACCTTCTACATAACAACCTACTTGCCAACTGTCAGCATGGATTCAGACCTTCCCACAGTACCACCACTGCTTTACTCTCCTTTACTAACTCCATCAACTATAACCGCAAAAATAATAATCTATCATCTTCAGTCTTCATTGACTTATCTAAAGCTTTCGACATGGTTAATCATAAACTTCTGCACATACTAAAATCTCTCTCACTTGATTCTCCTTCCTTAACTTGGTTTACATCTTACCTAGAAGACCGTCAGCAGGCAGTACTCTGGAAAAATTCACTAACTAATCTCCTTCCTATCACTTTAGGTGTACCTCAAGCCTCTATCCTAGGCCCCCTTCTATTTTCTATCTTTATTAATGACCTACAATCAGCTATCCCTAACACTACCTGCATACAATATGCAGATGATTCTACTATAATCTGCACAGCTACCTCTCAAACTGAATTCCAGTCTCTTACCAGAAAAGCTTTTATCACTGTAGAACAATGGTTCGCAGACCGTTGCCTACTCCTCAACCCAAAGAAAACCAAACGGTTACTCTTCTCACCTACCCATAAGTCCACCTCACTAAACTTCAGTCTCACTTCCACTGACGGTACTCTCATTTCTCCAGATTCAGTTACAAAATTATTAGGAATAACTATTGACAATAATCTCAGCTTTGACTCTCATATCAACAACACAATAAAATTAGTTAATAAAAAAATCGGATCCCTATACAGAATCAAACTGTTCCTTACACCTATAGCTAGGACTACCTTAGCCAGATCTCACCTAATCTCTACTCTTCTCTATGCTTCCCCCATATACATCAATCTCTTCAAAAACAACCTAAAGAAACTAGCAACATCTTACTATAATATTGCTCGATTTGCTACAGGATCCCCTTTTAGAACTCATAACTGCCTGAACCTAAGACAACTAGGTTGGCTTGAACTTCCTAACCAGCTCATACTTCAACAGCTCTTAGTAACTCACAAGATCCTATACCAACCAAATAACATACCAATACTCTCTACCCTCGTTCCTCCATACAATAACCTGAAACATTTATGTTCATCAAACAAACTCCTGATTAATATTACCAAACCCAATAACTCTGCAGGCGACTGCCTCTTTTCCATCTCTGTTGGAAAAATGTGGGACAGACTTCTCCCTGATATCTCATCTTTGTCCTCTCTCCCACTTTTTAAAAGACAACTAAAAATGCGTCTCAATAAACACTGGCTTTGCTCCTGCACTAACCCAGTTTAACTTTCCTTCTTCCTCTCTCTCTTTTCTTCATCCATAATTCTATCATTCTCTTCTCCCTGTACCCTTAATAGCTTTCCCTTTACATAACATCTATGTAGATATATGCTTACACATATATACTGTATGACTATTGTAATCCACAAAAAAAAAAAAAAAAAAAAAACTTTTTTATTACATTTTTAAGACAATTTATTACTCCACTTTTTGTTTTTGCTCCTTTCATATTTGTGTAATATGTGTATTACCTACCTCTGTTTATAAATTTTAATCTTGTATTGCTGATCTCTGTTTAAACTTGAACTAACCATTGGAGCTTTTCTCCCCGGGCCTCTACTGAAAATGGACATATATCCAGCTAGACTAGCCCGGTCAACAAATGTAAAATAAATAGAATAAATAAATAAAATAAATGTGCTTAAATCTGTTATGCTATGGGAATACAGAGTAAAGGCAGAATAAAGACACTACTGTGAACCAGTTATTGTTAACAGTTCTTAGGCTACTGAATGTAAGGAACCAGAAATTCCTGTGTGGTGTGTTGACATAATTCCCCTATCTGCATAATGTCATGGGTTCAATTATACCTGTAGGACAAATTCTTATTTCATGACATTCAATATTCCTATCATATGCTTAACAGCAAACATCTGTATTTGTTCCTCTTTCCAACATTTTAGTAATATACCTTTTGAATATTGCAGCCAGAAAGCATTCTCCAAAGCATTCCATCCCTAACAGGGAGACATAGCAGAGCACTTTTATCTTGCTTTTTTCTTAATGTTGGTTGTACTCGCCTAACCCTCCTTGAGCCCCATAGCAAGCACTTTATAGTACAGAGCATGACAGATTAATAATGAGGAACTAAGAGTAACACACCATAAAGATGACGATGAAATAATGCTCAGACAGACATATTTTTGCACACTTTCAAGGATACTAATCCAGGCATTAGCTATCTGCTACTGACTGTTGTTAGTACACTGTTTTATGTGTAGTTGTTGCCTACATATTGTTATGAGCCACCATTGTCCTTCTTTTGTCAGAAGCTACTTGGTCCCTGCCTTCCTCTTTCCCTGTGTATGTATATTCTCCCTTATGCGTCCTCAGTCTTCCACCCCTGTATTTGTTCAGTGTCTAACACTGAGCACCATATGCAGGTGAAGCTAAATGGAAGTACACAACTTATGGGAAAATCCTGGGATTTGTTTTGCCTTTGGCCACATTATGCTGGTGCTCTTCAAGCTTCGATGCTTAGCTTTGTGTAGTCAGGTTACTCTTCTGTCGATCATGCTGAAAATTTGAATGTACAGCATATAGATCATCATACAATACTGCTAATTCCCATTCTATGTTCGACACCTCAAGATATGATTATTCATGCACTAACACTGTTGTCAGCGTTGCAATTGAGGTTGCCACTGCTGTTCTTCAGGCAAGAGGGAAAAAAGGTATTTACAACAAATAATTAGTTGTGCAGGTTGTACAGTGTTTTTGTGTCTTTATTCAATTTTGAAAATGAGATATCTGGATTTCAAAGTGATGTTGACTCCATTAAGTCAGATTGTTTATGTATGTCTGCACCCCAATGGTTACACTTGCAACTTTTTTACAATGCTGGGTAACCTATTTACACATAATCTTTCACTGTTATTCTGAGGGGCACTGTCATAATTAAGAATTGTCTGTTTGTATTATCAATGCACATTGTGCAAGCATGAAACAAGGCAAGTGACAGTGACACTATAAATATTAACTATTTACAAGCAAATCATCCCTGAATGAACTGGCAGGAATGCTTGACCAATAATACACTGGTTTATATTTATTTCCTTCACATCCCATACTGTGAAATGGGCACATAGTCCTCACAGTAACACAATGCACATGAATGACAGTATATAAATCTTAGCAGATAAGTATGTCATTACAAGTACTGTGCTGCTACAATGGCCTGTCCACACACATGCATTTCTCTCAAAAACTGTGATGTACAGTACCAGGTCTTCCAAACAGTGAAGTTTTACTAATTACAGATGTGCTTTCTCCACCATTGACGTCAGACTTCTCTTGCAGTATTTGTGACTAATAATGTGTTCTCTTGATTGTCTAGCTAGATAGATAGGAGGCTCAGTTCTTACTGTTAAGAGATTTTATGTACATGTGGGGAGTCTAGTGACAGGTAAGTACTGCCTCACTGTCAAATGTGCTGTGTCCACTTCCAGTGAGGAGAATACATTTAAGTTTAGGCACCATTCCCTGTGCACTTTATCCCACTTTTAACAGAAACATGTTCTCTGCAACACAGTCATGATGTCATCATATCAAAAGTGCACCCTCTCCCCTAAAGAGGCAGACTTTAACATTGTGCTCTTAAAAGTGTGCAACTAGATAGGTAAGAGGTTCAATTATCTCCAGGGAGAACTTGTGTTTGTGTGTGGGAGGTCTAATTACAGCCAAGTAATGCCTCACTGTCTGTGTCCATTTCCTCTAAGAAGAATATATTTAAATTTGGACAATGGCTCCCATTTTATCCTATATTTAACCAAAACATTGTCTCTGCAACACAGTGATGAAGCTAAACTGTCAAAAGTGCACTAGGTACTTATGTATTATCGCAACCACATTCTCAGCGACTCACTGCTGATAATTTGTGGCATCCCTTCAAGCTGTCATTTTGTTTAGGAAACTAGCAGATTTCTGAAAACACGTTTTAAACTGTATGCTTCTCCTTCTTCGTCCTGCTTTTTTTTTGTTTGTTTTAGATTGTCAGTGAAGTATGTGTATATATATATATATATATATATATATATATATATATATATATATATATATATATATATATATATTTATCAGCGTAATATTATAACTAAATGCTTGAGTTCTCCGACATCTACATTTTCTGTTTTTTTCCCAGAATGTCCTGATGTTTACTCATATTTCTCAGGTTGTTCCTAATAACATGTTGGGTTTTGTGGCAGTGGTTGAGGATTGAAGTCCCTTAATAATGACATGCCTTTGAATGTATACTTCACATCATTCAAAAAAAAAATTGCTTGCTGACAGAAATCATGTTATTCTAGCAACTTCCCCAGTTTATAACAACAATGTTTAAAAATCTGTCTATTTGTGATTATGTACCTTGTCCCCCACCATTATTTATGTTTTTCTCCAGATTTCTTGAAGTCAGAGGATTTGAGGTATCTGTAACACTCATACAAACATATACTTGTATAATTGTGTTACAAGCATTACTTAGTAAACCAAAAAAAGTTGAATTTCCTTTCCCAAATGATTGAAGGGCTGCCAGAATATATCAGTCGTGAGTCAAGTCGCTGAGAATGTGGTTGCAATAATACGGAAGTACCGTGCACGCTCTCCCCTTAGAAGTCAGACTTCTTCTCTGGTGATTTGCAACAAGTACTGTGCTCTCTGTACTGTGTAACTAGATAGGTAGGAGGCTCAAGTCACACAGTGTGGAATTGGTGTCTGTGGCTTCCCTGTCAGATATGTATAGCTGCCTGAATGTACATGCTGTATCATCTTCCAGTCAGTTGAAGATGTTAATGTGGAAGAGGATACCCTTATTACATTTTTACTATGAACATCTCCTCTCCATCCCAGTGATGAAGTTATCATATCAAAATTACACACCGTGCTCATATAACTCAGACTTCCCTTATAGCCGTTGTGACTAATACTGTGTTTTCTAGATTTGTAACTAGATAAGGTAGGGGATTTGAATCCAACATGGTTAACTAATGTGAGTGTAGCTACTGCCATGTAAATTGTGTATGTGACAACACCACTTATGTAAACTTCTTAGAAGCCGTGTTTTAACTGGCAGTGGATCAACTTATAGATTTGTATTGCCCCAGGCAATAAACAGTTTTGGAAAACACAATGCTTATATCATGCTCTCAAACCACATGAAAGTGCTCATATGAGTTACATTGTGGCACTGTCTGTGGATACTGTGCTCTTAACACTGTGTAAGTGCAGAGGGAAGAGGTTTGAGTCCAACAATGATTGACTACTGTGCATGTGTGTTTGTCTGTTGTGCTGTGTAGAGGCTTCTAATGCATGTAATATGTGCAGTTATGTAGTGTTACTGTGTACTTCAGCCGGCTTCATACATTTTTAACAGAACATTAACGTATGAAAGAATGGTGATGTCATCCATTCAAATGAGTACTGTTACATTTGTAAAAAACATCTTATATGGTGTGGTGACAATTGAGGCAATGCTCTGTACCTTGCGATCTTAGATAGTCTATTCAAATCCAGCCATTATTCTTTAGATGCGCTTGTATCAGTATGTCTGAGACTGTGCAGGTAGGTAAAAATGTTGCCAGCCAGTTATCTGCTGTGTACATGTATCACTGGGGATTCCTATTACAATGATTTCTGTTAAATTTTCACACAGAAATGCTTTATTGGATAATGATTATGATACCATGATATGACATCCCATGAGAGCTTCTAAGGCTTTTTATTCATAGATTCATAGATTGTTACTAGGCTAATGATCCAGGTGCCTTTCTAAGCCTAGCCAAGTTTTCCTGAAAGAATAACAACATTGTGTATCCAAATAGGACAATGATGGCCAAACATTTATAAGGTACCTCTGTGCATAAGGGACATGAGTGCCTGGCCCAGTGTAAATTTCCTGTTCTCCATCCACTGGACTAAGTTGAGCTTAGGTTAGGTAATAGACAAACTCAGTTTCACATGGATGAGAAACCTGTTCCATAGAAACATATATCTGTCTCTCCAGCATGTTCTGTTTAACTAACAGAGAAAATTCACATCCCTACACCTTGTATTTCTTTTACTGTTGGACTTACAAATATGCAGGAGAATCATAAGCATGGGGTATCTGAATGCCTTGTAAGCCAGGCATAGATCACCCCTCATCACTCTATAGGAGACCTAGTAGAGGAAAAGGGCTTTAAGTTGCTCTGCTAAGACATGTTTGTTGTGCCTTGTATTCTTTTTGTAAGGTCACTGTAGTTGCTGCATATGCTCAGTCAGGTACATACTGAATGGACTATTGTATTCTAATGACTTGTTTGATAAGGGCAGAGTAGAGTTGGGTAATGACCTCTTTAAACCTACTCCTCATACTTGTAAGTTGTGTAACGTAAAAGGATTTCCTCAACACTGTGGTCATATGGTAAGGCTATTGTCTATGTCCATACCCAAAACATTGATCACTGTTTTGACACTTGAGGCGTATTATTAACATGGTAATTCATTTGGGATGATTGACCTCCCAAAGGGGACAATTATGCATTTCTTAGCATTGAGTTTAAGACCATAATTTTGGCAACATTTGTTAATTAGAGATAGGCCTTGCTGAAGAATACTAGTGTCTGAAGGTGAGTTGATGATAACCCCCAGCTTGCAATTATCTGCAAACTTAGTAAGCCATAAATCTTCAATGTTTGCTTCAACTTCAGAGAAATAGATGCCAAAAAGGCGTAGGCCTGGTACCAAGCCCTGGGGGACTCCACTAGTGCCTGACCTTTTGATGGAGGTGGCCCCACCTGTTTTGACCTCCTGGGTCCCATTAGTGAGACAATTGGCTATCCGGCAGGTGATAAAAGGGTTTATACCTAATTTAGTGATTTGTCTACAACACTTGAGTGGGGGTATTGTATCAAAATCCTTGGCCAGATTGAGGAAAGCAGTGTGCACAGTCATACTCTCATACATCGCTTTGTTGACCTTTTCAAAAGAGTGTCCAACAAACTTAATATGCTTGACCTTCTTTAGCCCACCAAATTTAATAGGCATGACCTTTCTTTAACAAAGTCAAACTGTAGTGTGTCCAGAGTTTTCATGTTACCTTTGTCCTCATTTACATATGAGACTGGTTGGACTTATGGACCTGAAGTTACCTGGATCAGTGGATTGACCTTATTTGTGCAGGGGAATGTCTGCGGCCATCTTCTATTCCTTGGGCACAAAACCAGACTGCAGGTTCCAGATGAAAAGTGATTCAAGTGGACCAGAGAGGTCATGTTTCATGCTATTTAGTAAATATTCCATGATGATTTTGAGGTCCATCAATGTAGCAGTTTTGGCTTTGAAAAGTGCATGGATGACCTGTTCCCTAGTAATGATTAGAGGGATTGTAGTATGCAGTATTTCATTTGGATTATCAGAGGGAGAATGAGGGAAAATCTTTTGAGCTGATTTTGTCAGCCAAATGGCTGGCAATGGCTTCCAGGTCAGTGTGGGTGATGCCATTTTACTATGTCCTCATTTATCAAGTCAATGATGATTCTCCATGGCTTTGCATATGAGGCTGATCAGACTCATGGGCCTGTAGTTTCCTGGATTCAGTGGTTAGAACTCCTTTGTGCAGGGGAATGTCTGCAGCCATCTTCCATTCCTTGGGCACAAAACCAGACTGTGGGCTGCAGTTGAAAAGTGATTCAAGTGGACCAGAGAAGTCATGTTTCATGCTATTTAGTAAGTATCCCATGATGTTTTGAGGCCCATCAATGTAGCAGTTTTGGCATTGAAAAGTGCATTGATGACCTGTTCCCTAGTAATGGTTGGAGGGATTGTAGTATTTAATATTTCATTTTGGATTATCAGAGGGGGAGTGAGGGAAAACATTTTGAGCTGAATTTGTCAGCCAAATTGCTGGCAATGTCCTCCGGGTCAGTCTGGGTGATGGCATTTACTATAATTTCTGCACATTGTTGCATATTTTCCTTGAGGGTATGGGCATATCTGTAAAAAGCTTTGTGGCTGTCCTTTGCCTGAGAAGCTATTTTTCTTTCATATTTAGCATTTGAAGTATTAATTAGCCCTCTTATCTGCCTATTTAGATTGGCCAGGGAGCTTTTACTATGTTGGGCTTTGTTCCTCCTACGCTTGGCCGAGATTTTTTTCTTTTGTTGCATAACTGATAAATACTGTGATTCCACCAGAGTGGCTCGTCTTTTGAGTTTGTCTTATTCCTAATACAAGTGGGCACAGCTCACTCACTACAGCTATTAATATGGGGATTTTGTAAATAGCTTAGCATATGATACAGTATTTATGGGTTTGCGGGTGCTTGGAATTTAGCCAAAGTGTCACTTGCTAGAGAGGTTAGCTTTGGAATAGCTCCTAAAGGGTCTTTTTGGTTCTGCTGTGTCTCTGGATTTAATCTTTATTTCAAGCAACACTACCTTATGGCCAAGTCTGATGAGCAATGACATTACATTGGGAGAGGTACATCTCTCCCACATGTTCATGAGTACAAAACAAAGGATGATTGTACCCCTGGTAGGAGAATGAACCAACTGTTCCAGGATGTTTTTATTAATGAAGTTTATGAATAACTGGGCTAGTTGATTAAAAGTGGTGTAGGATTTCCAATCTATAGAGTGGCAGTACAGAACCCCATGAATATTTTATTGGGATAAATTTTGAGGGGCTCTAGTACATTAAGGTAGGTAGTATGGGGTTCCTCGGACATGAAGGTGGGACCTATAGGTTGCATGGATATAGTACGGCACACTGTTTATGATGAGTTGCACATGTATGAGTTCCAGTGGCTCATTAACTTTAACTAGACTGGATGTAAGGTTGTTTTTAATACAGACTAAGCCTCCTCCACTTTCAGTTCCCTCCCCTGCAGTAGCTGGTCTAAATGTATGAAAGGCATTATAACTTTACACTGCCAGGCTACTGTCTGGGACATTAAACCATGTCTCCATTACTACACAGTTGTTTACACTCTCCAAAAGATGAAGGCTTGCAGGAAGTGGAGCTTGTTGTTAAGACTTCTAGTAAATGAGGAGTACTACCTTCAGAGTTTCCTTTGTACATTTAGTTAAGTTGGGAGGTTTATCAGTTTGCAATTACCTAAAAAGACACTATGAGGTGGAAAAGGTCTTTGCCAATATCTGAAAGCCTAGAGATGATAGGTATAGACCATCCCCAACAAAGGAGCATAGTCTGTCAACCATGTCCCAGGCCATCAAATGTTGTACCTCCTTGGATTGGCATCAGAAGCTAAGCCATTTGTAAGAATTAATCACTTTCTGTTGGTAACATGGCATCACCCTTGGAAAAGTCTAGTATACTGCTAACTGCTAGGCTCATACCTGCTGAGATACAAAATCAGCGAGCTTGATAATGTCTCACTTCATATAGGCAAGGGAGGTATGTCTCAGGTCATTAACAACCACATGGACTGAGATAGTCATACTGGTACCTGTGGTTCAATAACCTGAGTGCCTGTGTGACTTGATGGATCCTAGCCCCAGAAAGGCAGCTAACTGTCAACTCTCTCCATACTCAGTCTGGTGTAGGGAACATTGGCGTGCCTCACTACAGAATTACCGATAACCAGGAAATTTGGCTCTGTGCTGGCTTCCCTTAACAGCTTAGCACTAGAGGCACTAGATACAGTATTATTATGTGTTGCTGAGGGTGTTGGTGTTGAATGGAGTGTTTATGTCATGGCCGAGGACCCCTTTTGAATGTGCTGTGCAGGAGGTCTTGAGGTCTTAGTGTCTTAGGACTGTTACCTGTAAATGCTTCAGCATAAGTAGTTTTATGTGTATGGTTTATACCCTGTGCAGTAGGCATGGTGCAAGTTTCACTGGCAATGTTTATAGGATTATTTTTTGTTGTATGAGAGAGTTTTCTTCTAGCATTAAAGTGTATTTATACCTCTCACATACTTTGTTTTATTAAGAATAGGTGGGCTGTCAATATACATGAGGCAATTGCTACAGTGCCTCAGAATACCCATCTCAATTAGACTGGTCAGAGGGAGTTGGGAAGTGCATATCGATGGCTACTGATCTGCTAGGGAGGAATGAAGGAAACTTAAGTATTTAATAGGTCAATAACACAAAGAACTTGATGAGCAATGCCTGCTATATGCAAACAAGATGCTCTAGTAATTAAAAGACATCTGTTTTGTAGTTAAAAAAATCTTGCTAGAAAGTAAGGGTATTTTAAGGGAAATATACACTATGAGAGATTGGCATCTGCACAGATGACAAGGGAGAATTACACTGCAAGATACTGGTGTCCATACAGATCAATGGTAGGAGCCGTTGCTCAGAGAACAGTAGTCTTAACTAAAATCTGTAAAAAAAAGTCAAAAAGTACAGATATTTAACACAGAAATATTTGATTAATGCAGATGTGACCAAAACAATGTGGAAAGCAAGTGCTGAAATAGTGGATATGGTAATGTAAGTCTTAGCTTGCTCATACTTTATGAACTAAGCGTAGTGCAACTGTGATGCTTAATAGCAACATGGATTTAATTAAAAAAACACAAACAAGGCCCTGTGGCCAATTAAAGACAGCACACTCTTCTTTCCTTTACACTATCCTGGGCCAGAAAATTACTTGGGTCCCCCCTACTCTCATTAAGGCAGTTCTAACGAAAGACTGTAAAAAAGGTCAAAAGGTACAGATATTCAACACAGAAAGATCCAATTAGTGCAGCAAAAACAAGTGTTGAAACAGTGGATATGATAATCTAAGTCTTAGCTTTTGTAGAGTTTAGCAGAAACCAGAAATACTCATCTCATTTAGGGTATTTGCCAAACTTTGCCAAACACCTCAGGCACAGAGATTCAAATTTTAGCTATCTCTCTAGCCAATCAAATAAAGGCAAGACTTATACCACATTTCTTAGCTCAGAAGGGGACAGGCTACCATCTCCTCCCACAAGAATGTTGACCACAAACCTTCTTAATGTAACAAACTGGTTTTGAGCCTGAGTGCTTAAACTAGAACAAAGACAATTTTAGAGTAACAGAATAAGCTTTCAACCGGCAATTCCCATCTCAGAAGGGTATAAGCTACTGCTCCTGCCACAAGAGTGTATACCACAAACCTTCCCAATGTAAGATAACTAGTTTGTAGCCTAAGTACTTAAATCAGAACTAAACAGTTTAGAATAACAGTTACAAAGTAATCAGGTTACTAACAATTAATAATAAATGCAGCAGATTAAATGCAACTAAACCTTTTAAGAACATGCAGCAAAAAGCTAAGTAAAAGTAGGAATAAGCATCAGTACAGTAAAAACCACCAAATAAAGTGCATTTTAGTAAGTGGGAAATCAGGAAACAGAAGAAGGTAATTCACGTTTAAGAGACTTGGGGGGGGGGGGTTGGCTTCCCAGTTGATCTCTTAGTGCTCAGTAGAATGAGCTGATGAGATGAGACTGGGATGAGTGTCTAAAGAAAGATTTATAGTAGGGCCAGGCAACTCAAAATCCACCACATTTAAAAGCACAACAGAAGTAGGGTGGGTAGCCGGAAAAAAATCAAATGCAGACAGAGATCAGCTGTAGCCAGGAAGAGAACAAATCAACACAGCACTGCATCTAAATAAAATGGCACTAAATATTTGTAGTTAAATGGGGAATGTTATTTTCAGCCACTCCCACAAAGTGGATTTCTTCACTATCTGGCAAAAATTTATTTTCTATCTGACCTTAGCCAAGATCTCTTAACACTCCAAAAAATCCAATGTAAGAGTAAAGATTAAAAAATGGAAGTAAACAAACCTTAAATGAATAGCTCAAGTCCAAAATCAAATTCAGACAGAGGTCAACAATTTTCAAATACAGTCACAGATCAGCAATAGTCAGGCATAGCACATCAAGTTGCACTACAGTTGTGGCATAGGTTCATAGGTTCATATGTTGTTACTAGACTATTGGCCCTAGGGCCTATACAAGCCTAGCCATAACAATTCCTTGGATATTTCTTCCCACAATATTTACTTCCCTGGACCGCTGTCTAGCAGGGTGACTGACATAATCCCTGAGGTGAATTTCCTATCTCCCATCCAATCATCAAGGTTCCTTTTGAAGAAGGCCAAGGAGGCACTCTGCTTGACATGTATGGGCAGTCTATTCCAGAGTATGGGGAGTCTCTGGGTCAGGAACCTAGCCCTCCAGCATGTTTTGTTCATTGTGATGACAAGGTTTAGATCCCTGTGACTCTGAGGGATTTGGATTTCTTTAAGTAGAGCATGTCCAACAGCTCAGGGTTTGACATGGCCTTGTATGTTAAGCAGAGATCGCCTCTGAGTAGACGATGTGCCACAGAGTATAGCTGGAGTATTTTTTAAGATGGTCACCATATGGCATCTGCTTTAGGCCTATGATTCTTTTAGGGAGGTATTTATGCGGCCTTTCCAGCTGTTGCAAATGTCTTGTGAGGTACATTCTAAATGAGGAGTTATAGTCTATAATGGGTCTAATGAGGGATGAGTACAGTGGGACAATGACCTCCTTTTTTTTCTGGATGAAAAGCCCTTAGTGATGAGGTGTGCCACATAGAAGGATTTCCTGACTGTTGTGGCGATGTGGTTATTGTAGATGAAACCAATGTCCACCTGTGTCCCTAAGTCTCTCATCACACTTTCAGTGTTTAGTGTAC
Source organism: Protopterus annectens (assembly GCF_019279795.1). Classification (NCBI taxonomy): domain Eukaryota; kingdom Metazoa; phylum Chordata; order Ceratodontiformes; family Protopteridae; genus Protopterus; species Protopterus annectens. The sequence goes on from NC_056729.1 coordinate 1,318,400,804, forward strand.
TGCCACCTATGTGGTAATTCATGGGTACATGTTTTTTCCCAAAGGGGATAACTATACATTTCTTGGCATTAAGCTTGAGCCCATGGCTCTGGCACCACGCATCTGTTTCTGTAAGGCCCGTTTGTAGAATATCCACATCATTTGGGGATTCAATAATGGCTCCCAGTTTGCAGTCATCTGCGAACTTTGTTAGCCAGAGTCGCTTAGTGTTGGCCTGTACTTCAGAGAAGTAGATGCCAAACAAGAGCGGTCCCAGGACTGAACCCTGAGGTACTCTATTTGTCACTTGTCTGGAGCTGGATTTGGAGTCGGCTACTTTTACAGTCTGGGTTCTGTCAGTAAGCCAGTTGGCAACCCATCGAGTGATGTAGGGATTTATGCCCAGCTTAGTAAGTTTATCTATGATTTCAGAGTGGGGGATGATGTCGAAGGCCTTGGCGAGGTCCATATAGGCTGTGTGGATCACCTTACCCTCATCCACAGCTCTGGAGACTGATTCAAAGAAGTCAATCAGGTTCAGGAGACAAGATCGGCCCTTCACGAACCCAAACCGGGTGGGGTCCAGTGTTTGAAGGTTGCCAATGTCTCTGTTTATAAGTTCAGTGATAATGCATTCCATGCCCTTGCAGATCAGGCTCGTCAGACTGATGAGATGGTAGTTCCCGGGATCCAAGATGGATCCCCCCTTGTGGAGTGGGATAACTGTTGTTGTGCGCCACTCAATGGGCACGAAGCCTGAGGTGAGGCTATGATTAAACATGACACTTAGGTGAGGTACCAGTTCATTTTGTATTTCATGTAGTACACAGCCAGGGATGTCATCTGGTTCCATTGATGCTGTGTTCTTAGCTTTGGAGAGTGCATTTTCTACCTGTTTGGCCGTGATTAATGGAATTTGGCAATCTTTTGGTATTGAGATGGGCCCTTTAGGGGGTGAGAAGGGGGGTGAAGTTAGCACTAAATCGATCTGCCAGGATATTGGCAATATCCTTAGGATCAGTATATTTAATGCCATTGTATTGTAGCTAAGAGCAGATATGATCATTGCCATTTAGATTCTTGACATAACTATAGAATGCCTTGTGGTTGTCTTTGGAATCTTTGGCAATTTTATTTTCATAACTAGCTTTGGAGGACTTTATGAGGGATCTCAGCTTCTTACTCAGGCTGGTAAGGGAGTTTTTTGCATCCTGGGATTTTCCTCTTTTCTGCAACAGTTTCTTCCTTCTGTTGTATAGTTTGTTTATGGTAGGGGACCATCAGACTGGCTTTCTTTTTTTGGAGGAGAGAATCTTGGTTCTATTTGAGATGGCATGATTCATGCATGAGTGGATGTGCTCATACAGTGCCTTAGTGTAGGATTCAGCAGTCGAACTTTCAGAACCCTTCTGCATGGATGTCATGAAGTTTGTCACTTCTGACTTGAGTAGCATGAAGTTGGCTTTGGAGTAGTTTTTTATGGAGGTTTCCTTACTGCAGGGTGTGGCTGGGATGTGGATGTCAAGAGTGATTTGTTTATGGTCAGACCTGACCAATGAGGGGGTGACCACTTGTGTAAAGCATCTATCCCCCATGTTGGTAATGACCAGGTCTAGGATATTGGAGCCCCTGGTGGGACAATGGATTAGTTGATCCAGGGCGTTGGAATTTATGAATTCCAAGAACCGTTGGAAAAAGGTGTTGGTACCCGAGTAGTTTTCCCAGTTAATGGCAGGGTAGTTGAAATCACCCAGTATTAGGGTGTTTATTTATATCTTAGTATTTTCCAGTATGTTTAGAAAGGTGTAGTAAGAATCTTGGGGCATGGTGGAGGATCTGTAGCAAGCTACACTTTGGATTGCAGTCTTACCTAGTGTTAGTTGCACCTGGAAAATTTCAGATGCATTGTGTTGGGCAACTAGCCTGGAAGTGTGAATATCCCTGGTGAATATGAACACTCCTCCACCTTTAGTGTTTCGGTCTTGGTTTGATGGAGCCTTGAACCAGGTCTCAGTTCCTGCACAGATATCGATGTTCTCCATTTTTAGGAGTGCCTCGAGAGAGTGCATTTTGAAGTTTAGTCTTCTAGCATTGAGTAGCATTACCTTCAGAGTTTGCATGTTTGTATCTGTTACGGTGGTGGTTTTGGCCTAAAAAAGGCATTATAGGGGTGGCAAGAGCTTTAGCCAGGAACCTGAATCTCAGGGGTGACAAGTGCAGACCATCTCTGGCAAAGCATTGTGGTTTTTTGATCATGTCTTCCCAGGCAGACAGATACTGGATCCCCTTTGAATAACACCAGAGGCTTAGCCAATTGTTGAAATCAATCATTTTGTCCTTGTACTGTGGTATCATTCTTGCAGTTCTCTCGTCACAGTGATGAGGACATTGAACTATGTTCTGCATGCTCTTGCCTTAGTAAGGCATGTGTTCGAATTGTGCCTGATTACCATTCTCTCATCACAGTGATGACTGTGTTATGCATTACATCTACCTGGGTATACGTAGCAGCAGGCAATGCTGTGTGAGAAACACACATATAGCAACAGTATTTTAAATAAATGACAGGCACACATGTCTCCTGCAGGAAAAGAACAATGTCAAGGCTTCAAAGACCAACATATCTCACACATGTAGCACCTGTGGCACTGTGGTGTGTTCATTCTTCCCAATATCCTGTAGCTTCTATCATCACATAGTCAAGTGTTCAAAACTCCCATTGGCTGACAGTAAGCATTGCATGCCCTACTATTGTTCTGCATGAATGACATCCACAAGTGGTATAATGTGTATAACTGCAGTAGAAGAGGCCTCTCCCAGTACTTTTATCTCATACAAATTACAACACAATAATATGATGCAATGACTTCACATAGCTAGAGTCTCACAGCTTTGTTAAGACTTCAGCTGTGGAGCATGTGATTTATGCATGTGTTTGTAGTTGTTAGACTTACATAGCTTGTTGTTCAGTTCAAGCCAAGGGTAACATTCTATGAAGGTATGAATGCACTGACATTACACAAACAACACTGCATGAAGTTGTGATTCTCAGTTTTTACTTTGAAGTAAGAAACATCAAATCATTTTGTAATGTACTGCCAGTGAATCAGTTGTTCTACAAATGTCATGGTGTGCCTGCTTCTGCATTACATGCATTCAGTAATTACTTGTATAATATATCTACACAGAAACAATGTGTTTCAAATCTGGAACAAAGCTGTTGGACAAAACAACAGTAATAACTTCCTTGGCTGAGAAACATTTAATATTGCAATGCTCACAGTTGTGTAAACATGAGCGATTACCTGGCTAAAACCTCACATTACCAGTGAGCAAATACTCCCTACAGGTTACGGCATACTAAGAGTAGACCGGATAAACAAAAAAGGAGGCTCCACAAATAGGCAATGAAGAAATAATATATACCAACCTCAAAATAAACCAAAACAAAACCATCAACATAATTGGATGCTACTTCCCACCTGGCCAAAACATCCCTCCACTAGAAAACCTCCTCAGCTGGTCTACCCAACATCTCCCCCAAGAAACTATCATTTTAGGTGATTTCAATATTGACTGGCAGTCCTGTTCTGGCAACCATCCAACCCATCATGTAAACCTTCATGGCTTCACCCAACTAGTCCAGTCACCAACCAGGATAAATAAAAACTCCAACAAGCACACTACCCTGGACTGGATACTAGTCAGTAAGAGCCCCCAGTCATATATAACAGGCTGCTTATCAGATAGCCTCAGTGATCACTCACCAACATTCCTACTCAAAAAATACCTATACAAAGCTAAACCTGTCATCTACCGTCAAATACATAAAAAACTAAACTCTAACCCACTCACATTCATCTCATCCCTCAAAGAATGTAACTGGCATCCTCTAAAGTATCTCAGTCTAGATGACGCAGTTGAATTTTTTAATACTACCTTCCTGAACATCCTTAATTACCATGCCCCCATAAGGTTCATAGGTTCATAGATTCATAGGTTGGTACTAGGCTATCAGCCCTAGGGCCTATACAAGACTAGCCATAACAATTCCCTGGCTATTTATTCCCACATTATTTACTTTCCTGGACCCCTGTCTAGCAGGGTGACTGAAGTGATCCCTGGGGAGAATTTCCTTTCTCCCATCCAAGATTTTGCAGAACCAAAGCACAACCCTCCCCATGGCTACAGAAAACCACTAAGTCAGAAATGAAAAACAGGGATAAAGCCTGGGAGCACTGGCGCAAAACCAAAACCTCCTCAACTAGACAGAAATTCCTAGAACTACACAATAGAGTCAAAAAGCTAATAAAACAGGACAAATTCCAATACTACCAGTCTGCCATAGACTCCTCACAACACAGCCCCAAACAATTCTGGTCCTCCATAATCTCCATCCTCCACCCAGGTAAAGTCAGTACACCTCCTCCTAACATCCCTCACTCCTCAGAAAATATTGCTACCTCATTCAACACACACTTCACCCAAACCATACTATCACTAGCTAAACAACACAACCCCCATCCCCTCCAACCCACACCTTCAACTAGTAATCTCCCCACTGCCTTCTCTTTTTCTCCTGTACCTACATCCAACATAAAAACCTCTCAACTAAACTTAAACCCACCAAATTAGCAGCAGACGACCTCCCAAGTGAATACCTACAAATCGCAGCTGATGCTCTGGCCTACCCAGTATCCATCTTGATTAACTGGTCTCTGTCTGAAAGTTACGTTCCCACACTGTGGAAATTATCACATATAATTCCCCTCCACAAAGGCGGACCCTCCACAGAACTAACCAATTACCACACCATAGCTATTCTCTCTCCACTCTCCAAAACACTAGAGAGATGCGTACACTCTCAGGTCTCAGACTACCTCCTTACTAACAACCTCCTTTCCAGTACTCAGCATGGTTTCCGACCAAACCATAGCACCACCACTGCCTTACTCTCCTTTACTAACACTATCCTTCAGCATAAAAACAATGGCTATCTCTCCTCTGCTACTTTCCTAGATCTATCTAAAGCATTTGACATGGTCCCACACAAACAACTTATCTCTGTCCTCAACCTATCCTTCTCACAGTCAGTCACCAACTGGTTTCAGAGTTACCTGTCTGACCGCCAACAATCCATTGTATGGCAGAATGGCATATCTCCCCAACTACCTGTCTCCATAGGGGTTCCCCAAGGATCCATCCTTGGACCTCTACTCTTCCCTGTTTACACCAATAATCTAGCCTCTGCCACCAAACATGGCACATTCATACAATATGCAGATGACTCAACCATCATCTGCTCAGCCCAGTCCCTATCCAAACTGCAAAAAGTCACACAGGAAGCTTTTTCCTCTGTTGAAACTTGGTTATCCGATGCCCAATTAATACTCAACCCAAACAAAACTAAACTACTCATCTTCCAACCCACCAAACATACTCAAAACAACTCTCACTTTAACATCACAGCAAAAGACAACACCACTATATACCCAACTGAACACACCAAATTGCTAGGAGTGGAAATAGACAATAAACTAAAATGTGGCATTCACATATCCATGACCATAAAAAAAGTCCACAAAAAACTAGGAGCGTTATACAAAAATAAGCAATTTCTCACCAAAGCAGCAAAGATTTCAATAGCAAATTCCCACCTTATTTCCACCCTACTTTATGCCTCTCCAATATATACCAAACTAAGGCAATGTGATCTAAACAAGCTAGAGACCTGCTACAACAAAATCGCCAAATTCGCCACAGGGGCATCCTACCATAGTCACCACTGTCTCTCACTTGCTGAACTGGGCTGGCTTGAACTCCCTCACCTCCTTCAGTGGTATCAACTCTCACTCACCCACAAACTAGTAAACCATCCACTAAATGTCCCATCCCTCCAGAATCTACTCCAACCCTATCGCACCACCAGACCACTAAGATCCAGCAACAAAAATCATTTGCAGATCACTAAAGCCAATAACTCTGCTGGTGAAGCACTATTCTCTTGCACCATAGCCAAATTATGGAACTCCCTTCCACCCATAATTACCTCCGTACCATCATGCACCCACTTCAAAACTTTACTAAAAGCGCACCTTAAAACATATCATAAGGCTTTTTTCAGTTATGTTAGAAACCTGGGATGCAACTCCCAGACTTGTTCTGAGTTGATTCTAAACGACAAAAAATACACTGAACCCACAGACATCGCCAATATCCTGGCAGACTGGTTCAGTGCAAAAAAAGAGCAAGTATCTATCCCGGCAGAGGGCTGCCTCCCAAACATCTCAGATGCTCAGGTGAAGGCTGCTCTCTCCAAAGCAAAAAACACTGCTTCCATGGGACCAGATGGCATCCCAGGTTGCGTCCTATATGAACTAAAAGAGGAACTAATCCCTCAAATAAAACAGCTATACAGTCTCAGCCTCACTACAGGATATGTGCCCACAGAATGGCATACAGCAACAGTGGTCCCACTCCACAAAGGTGGAGCCTCTACGGACCCTGGAAACTATTGCCCCATAAGCCTGACTAGCTTAGTCTGCAAGGCTATGGAGAGGATCATCATGGAGCTCATAAACAAAGACATTGGGGACCTACAGACACTAGATCCTACCCAGTTTGGCTTTGTCAAGGGCAGATCCTGCCTTTTGAACCTGGTTAACATCTTTGAAACAGTCACCAAAGCCAGAGATGAAGGGGAGGTAGTCCACACAGCCTATCTGGACCTTGCAAAGGCATTTGACACAATACCCCTCTCGGGCATCATAGATAAGCTATCCAGCTTAAATATAAACCCCTATGTCACAAGATGGGTCACAAACTGGCTCAAAGACAGAACCCACAGAGTGAGAGTTGCTGGAGCCATGTCAGACTCGAAACCAGTCACAAGTGGCGTCCCACAGGGTTCTGTCCTGGGACCACTCTTGTTCGGTATATACTTTTCCGAGGTACAGGCAAACGTGGGAGGACTATGGCTCACCGAGTTTGCAGACGACTGCAAACTGGGTGCCATAATCAACTCTCCAGCCGACACAAACATCCTTCAAAAAGGTCTCACAGAGACAGATAACTGGTGCCAGCACCATGGTTTAAAGCTAAATGCCAAAAAATATATAGTCATACCCTTTGGCAAAAACAATGTGCCCACAAATTACCACATAGGCGGAAACCCATTAAGTACAGAGAAAGTTATTAGGGACCTGGGGACCCAAGTTGATAGCAATCTCTCCTTTGAAAACCACATTGCCAAAGTGGTTAGAAAGACCTTCTACATAGCCCACCTCATCACAAAGGGTTTCACATCTAGATCAAGAGAGGTAATCATGCCCCTTTATTCATCCCTCATCAGGCCCATCATAGAATACAATGCCCCTTTTGGGATGTACCTTACCCGACACCTGCAGCAATTAGAAAGACCCCAAAAGTATCTCACCAAGAGGATCAAGGGTCTCAAACAGATGCCATATGCTGCTCGGTTAAAAAAACTCCAGCTCTACTCAGTTGCATACCGCCTACTTTGTGGCGATCTATGCCTGACATACAAAGCTATGTCAAATCCAGAATTAATGGACATGCTCCACCTCAGTAAATCTAAATCCCTTAGAGCCACACGATCGAGGGACTTGAACCTCAGCACAGAAATAAATAGAACTTGCTGGAAGGACAGTTTCATAACCCAGAGGCTCCCTTCGCTCTGGAATAGAATTCCAGTTCATGTGAGGCAGAGCACCTCACTGAATCTCTTCAAGAAGAATCTCGATAAGTTGATGGGGGATCGTAGGTTTGTCCCAGGGATTACTCCTGTGTCACTATTAGACAGAGGCACAGTAAACTAAACCTTAAAAAGGGCACGGTATACTCAAATCAAGGGGGTAAGCCATACAGAATCGGGCTAGGCTTATAATTGCCCCAGGGCAGATAGCCTAGTATGAACCTATGAACCTATGAACCTATGCTGGCTATGCCCTTGCAACTCCCACTCTAATATCACCCACCCCCATCCAACTACTACCTTTCTTTCCACTCCACTAACTAACTTGATTATAGCAAGCTCAGATGCTCATAAGCCTAGTACTTATTATACAGCAGGAATTTCTCATTGTAACATTTGTTAATGTCTGTTATGTACTTCACAGATAAAGATTCTAGTTGTCTACTGATGTACTATGTTCTTCATCTGTAAATATGTTGTAAGTAATTCCTATGTTAAATTGTTAATCACTATGTAAGCCAATGCAACTACTGTCTGTTTATTTTAACTGTGGAGCTTTTCTCCCTGGGCCTCCGCTGAAAATGGACCTACGTCCAGTCAGACACTCCTGGTCAACAAATTTAAATAAATAAATAAATAGATTACCTCCTTGTCATAATTCTAACAAAATCATATTTTACACATTACCCTCACATGTCCTTTATTATGTCACACATCAATTTCATTTATTTGTGACAAGTTCTATTGCTATGCTGTGTGGCAGACATATACACAGCTCTGTAGAGTGCCTATTATGGCAGGCACAGGTTTGAATATGGTAACAGCTGTTGGCCTCATAACTGTGCCAGACAGGATTGGCTTAGGCAAAGAAAGTATGTACTGCACATTTAGAGGCCAACAATTTTAAGGCATCATGGTAGGGGATCCATTTCTGTGGCATTACAGGTTGATATGCATCATTCTGACATCTGTACTGGCATTGTGTTTGAGTCTAGCAAGATGCAAATGTAGAGTATGTCATTGATTGTTCACAGGCATTACTTTAGTTTCAAAAAATAATGAGCTGTATTACATGTCTTCTTCCAAACATTTATGTATTCTGGTGACTGTTTTCTTTACACCATACAGCTTTATTGCACATGAGGGCTTACATAACATGTCTTCCTCTATGGCATGATGCCAGATCATCCTAAAGTGTGATTGGGCCTGCAGACACTTTTTTGTGCATTTGTGTTGGTCATTGCATGTTCTGGCAGTGTTTGCTGTAATGTCTTGTGAGCATGCCCAGTATAATTCTGTAATAGATGCACTCCATTTGCAAATGGAGACTTGAACTACTGTAATGTCATCAGATCTGTGTTGTTGTTTATCACTTGTTTATTTTGATTGCAATTATTTTACTGTTTATGATACACATGTATATAAAACACATGCTTGTCTAAGATGTGTCAATATAATATACTCCCCATCTGTGTCTGTCCAATGACAAATGTTAAAATAAGTCCCTTCTGGCTATGCATGACACAGCTGCTGTACAGTTCATGCCTTGTTTATGAAGGATGGAATGGAGGATACAGCTCGACAGTCAGTTATAACACATACATTCCCTGAGTATACATGTCATATTCAATAAATGCACTGTATGCTAACGACCCATGTCCTTATTATCTGCTATCTCAACTCGGCATGTTATCAACATTGATATCGCACTTACTCCCCTGTCTTACAATGTTGCATTGTGTCCATTTCACATACATTGGTAGCATGTCCATCTTTAAGTTATGTAGATGTATAAACACTTGAAGACAGGATTGTTTATTACTATCATCAATGTGGACATCTTCTGTTGAAAATGTTTTTTGTGGCATTATCAGATTTGAATGCATTAACTGAATACATTTTTCCATTTACCCTGTCATCCTAATTATCCCTACACTATTAACATTGTATTCTATGTTAATAAGCCCCATCTCATATCTCCTGAATCTAAATGATTACATTCTGTACTTATGCTCCCAGCATGATTTCATGGTTGTCAACACTAGTGCCGCCCATGAAATTGTGCTCAGAATCATGCAAGCATGATGAGCAGCGTGCATATTCAATGAGCGCTGCTGCTGATCATGGTAATGCGCTAGGATCATGTAGGCTTTGCACAAAGTTTACATGACTGTCCAGAATCACAGGGGTTGCATCCTTAGATGCATCTTGTAATCATCACAGTTTCTTATTAACCCATACCTTGTGGCATGCACTTTGCCATTTGAATCTTGAAATGATGTTCTGGCGGATGAGTGCTAAGGTAAACATTGTTTATTTGAATTCAGGTTGCAGTACAAAAATTCTTGGTCAGCTTTCTTTTTATAAAACATAAGCATCTTCATTCAAAGTTTTCCATACTGTAAAAACTTGGCTGCATCTATTGCAAAGGAGATATCCTACAAGACATCTTGAAAAATGAATAATTACAACTAGAGCAAGTGACCTAGAAGGTCATGGACTCCTGGCAACTCTGCAATGTAAACTTGCAGTCCAGTAATTGTAGCTGTTAACTCTCACCACATCTTCAAGTCAGTAAAAAGAAGGCAGCCACCATTTCTTAAGTTCAGACTTTATTATGTATCCTCAGGAAGCAAAATATTTTCATTGCACAATGATATTCAAAATGATGCAACATCTATAGACACTAGGAAATGGAACATAAGAAATGACCTCACACTTCCTCTTAATTCAAAAAGAAAGCTCAGGTAACCGCAAAGCATATAGTAATACTAAATTTTCACACAATTTATGTTGCATATTTTGTGGACCCCCCCCCCTATGTTTTGGTAAATATTTTTTTCTAAATAAGAAATCTTTCAAATTTTGTATAACTACTAGGAGATTCACCACTAAAATATAATACAATTATGCTGTACTTTGAATGAGCCATGCATGCTTTCACAATAAGCAGTCTGATAGTGTTTTTTGTTTTACTTCTTGTTGTTAGTCTCTCTATCTTACTAAAAGGGAAAAAAAAGCTGTGAGCTTTCATAAGAAGAAATGGATAATGACTCCAGAGACATTTCTGATCCTCTAGACCCTGGACTATTCATACCTCAAGAAGTTGTCTTTTTCAGGAGCTAAAGCCTTGGCTGCAAATGATGATGCCTTGCATTTCAATTTCAAACTTAGCAGATGCATGATCTGGATACTTAGAACCTGAAATGATTTCCTGTCAGATTAGCAATGCTCTCAGGTCTTTTATGGTAAAGATGCTTTTATACTGTCTGCTGTAGATATGATGGTAGAAATAGTTAATAAAAGGGATATAGGGATATACATATGAAAAGATAAAAAAGTGTGTGTGTGTGTGTGTGTGTGTGTGTGTGTGTGTGTGTGTGTGCGTGTACGTGTGTGTGTGTGTGTGTGTGTGTGTGTGTGTGTGTGTGTGTGTGTGTGTCTGTTTTTCCAAACATTAAGCTCCATTCGGATTTGATAGCAAATAAAGACAAGTAAACAGAAGCTACCAGGCCATAACTTGATTTTGTCCAAAAGCTCAGGATACAAATTTTCTGAGTTAAGAATAGAAACCTCTAGAGCTCCATTGGAGTGAATTAATCAAAACCTTTTCAGTCTCATTGGAATTCTTGTAGAAAGGTTGAGAGTTACCTAATTTCTAACATTTCCCTGCTTGATGATCAAGGGATAGACTGGAAAAGGGCATCTTCTGTTGTTTCTGCTCCATTACTAGTTTATGAATCTGATAAAGGTGTTTCCCCAGAATTCTGTAGAGAAGGATGTTTTTTTTTTTAAATAGTTTTTAGTATTACCAAACATTTCAGTGGAAGCATAATAGCCTCTTTGAAAAATTCTGATTTACTGCAAATTTAACTTTCTCAGCCAGCTGCTGTTTATCCATTTTCCCAGCTGAGGGGGGATTATTTTTATATTGCCTACAGTATGCTGGATAGTCATCCTGTATTCCCTAAAAAGGCAGATATATTATATGACGTTCCTCCATCTTCTGAATACTAGTTTTTTTTAATCTCAGATGCAATTTCCATTTCAAATTATTCTGCTAGAAAAATCTAATTCCTGTCCTGATAATGGTGTGAAAGAGTCTGACTTCAATGGAAAAATATTTTTTCTTCTGTCACTCTAGGTTTTGAATCCTCAGCTCTAAAACTTTCATATTCTGATATTTATTGGCATTTTTTTTGAAAATAAGATGTACTTTGCTACCCATTTTCTCTTTTCAGAAAGTATGATTTCCTTTTGGATAATGAACTTTTTGTTCAGTCACTCTGATAGTCATGTGCTCAAATAGTTTGATAAAAGAAGGATATTGATTCAAGAGTGTTACTCAGATTTTTCAAATCTTTTTTTCCAAGTTTGCTAAATTTTCTTCTGCAAAGTCAGGTTCTTTTCACAAATGCAAAGTAATCAGTCTTGACAAACTTCCAACAAGCAGACTTTTAAGGAAAAAAGGCAGAAAGGATTAAGGTGGGGACCATCTACAAAATAAGGATATTCACATAGTTTGGAATGACTATGGCAGCATTTCTCCAAAACATTACCCACCACCACCACCATTGAGTAAACTTTTAATGATGTCCCAGAGTCTGATACTTCATTTTCCTCTTTGGTAAAAGATTCTTTCAGGCAAAGCGGTTTGAGAGTTATTCAGGAATGACTCAAATAGAAGTGGGAAAGTCTCTCTTCTTTCCAGGAGATTCTTCTACTCCCTCCAAATCAGAACTCCTGTTTTCTCTGTCATCCAGCAAATGCTATCTTTGGGAGTAATAAAATCTGAGCATTCACATCAGAGGGAAAAAGGGTTTTATTCAAAATATTTCCTGATACCAAGGAAGAACCCCTCTTGAAGAACTGTTCTTCACATATCTTTTTCTCAATCTATTTGTGAAAGTCCCAACGTTCAAAATGTTGTCTTTGTTAACCCTTATTCCTCCTTTCTGTTTATTTTATTTACTTACTTTTGCTAACAAGATGCTTATCACCGCAATTGTATTGTCACCAGTTTCAGAAGTTTTCTAAGATTACTTGTGTATTGATTACATTGTCAGTTACCATTTGGTTTATCTGTTGCTCTAAGGGTATTCACAAAGTATGTACGTCCTGTGATAGCCCAGTGCAGACTTCAGGTTATTCACATTTTCTTCTTATTTAGATGACTTGCTTATGTTTGCAGACTCTTTTTCAAAGTATCAGGAGTGTCTTACTTTGCTAAGAAGTTTTTGTTCTCAAACTAGGATTACAGGTCATCATTCAGAAATCCCCCTTAATTCCTTATTTCAGGGTTGCGTTGGAATGCCTACTGGAAACCTCCTTTCAAAATGTACTTCCTCCTCAGAAAAAAAACTAGACCTGTATCTAGATCTGTTCCTGAGCTTTTACAGTTAGTCAATCAATTCAGCATGGGACCATCTCAGGATTCTAGGGTTCATGGCATCTGCAATTCTCACGATTCCCTTGGCCAGATTACTTATGATGAAAATGCAATGATTTCTAAAGAAAGTATAGTCCCAACATCTTCACCCCCTTTCTTTTCAGATTTCTGTGTTGGGCTTTGTAAAAGTGAATCAAATTGGTGACAAGACCAGATGTCCTTGAATCCAAGTCTCTCTCTCTCTCTCTCTCTCTCTCTCTGACACAATCTCTCAAAACAATACTAAAGATTCTGTAGAGAGAGCTGTGTCTATAAGGGTAAACATGCAAGGTCTACGGAATATACAAGACAGACTAAAACACATAAATGTGAAATAGATGTTGGCAGTTATTCATGCTTTCAATTCTCTTTATTATCTGCAAGTGATCAGAGACAATACCACATCCGTGTGCTACCCTCTATACAGGCTGTCTGTGGTGGCTTGGGAGGTATCAATTCAGCAAAGTCCAACCCTCCAGGCATCCTCCATTCCATCAGTGCAAAATACTGTAGTAGACAAGTTGAGCAGGACCAGGACAGACCCCTATCAATGGAAGATGAATGATCCAGTGTGGAGAGCTACTCAAATAGATATGTTTGTCTCCATTCAAAGTAGATAACCAAAGCAATTCAGTTCTAGGATTCCTTGCAAATAGGCCTAAAAAACAGATGTTTTTTGACTCCATTGGAGGGAATGTTCCTGTATGCCTTTCCACACTTTTCTTTGAAATCCAGTGTCATTTTGAAGATTCAGAAGGACTCCTTAAGAGTCATTGTGGTGACTCACTTCTGAACCAGGCAACAGTATTTCTCCCTTCTTATGGAACTGGCCAAAGGAAATTAACACAAGCTTTTTTCACAGAGTGGATCTACGCATGCAAGACAAATGCTTTTTGATACACCCCAGTCTGAAACAGCTACACCTGACTGTCTGGATGGTTCAAGTTTTGAACCCCTCTATGCACCTTCTTCTGGGGACATGCATCAGGTGTTAATGGAGGAAAAGAAACCTGCTACTAGGAAATTACACATTAACAAATGGAAAAGATTTTCTAGCTGGTGCAGCACTAAGAATATGATTCCTTTCAAGGTTCTCCACCAATGTGTTTTTTTTTTCATTATTACTGTGCCTTACTATACACCAACCTTTGTTAGTCCTCAGTCAAGGTTCATATTTCAACCATTTTTTGCCTGTCTGTCCCTGGATCCACCCTTTCTACACATTCTATTGTTAAGCTTTTCTTGAAAGGGGTTTTGCATTTGCATCCACCTTGGTAATGGGAGGGACCTAAATTGTTATTTTAATTTTGTTTTGGAAAAAATTAACACTGGCTCCTTTTGAGTCTACTCATCTGGATAATTTAAACTTATAACTCGGAAAAGAGTGTTGCTTTGATATCTGTAAGAAGGGTATCTGCCTGGCAAGTTCTTATGGTTGGTCAGTGTTCCATAAAGGCTCACATTTGAGAACAAATTCTTCATTTATGCCTAAAGTGGTTTCAGAGTTTACTTTTAGTCAGGTCATTCAGCTCCCTGTCTTCTTTCCAGAAACCAAAAATGAAGGAGAAAGGATTCTTCATACTCTGTAAGTGCACAGACATCTCAAGTATTATCCTGAATAAACTACGCTTTTCAGAAAAGCTGAACTGCTATTTCCTATAAAAGTAAGAAAAAGGGCAACCTGTGTCAAAACAGACTATTTCTAGATGGTTGTCTCTAGCTATTTCTTTTTGTTTGTCCCACCATTAAAAGGTGCTTCCAGCAGGGCCAAGGCTCACTCTGCCAGGGTCTTGTCATTTTCTATGACTTTTTGGGAAGTGGTGGACTCTAGAAGCATTCTAGAGGTTACTACTTGTTCATCTGTGTATGCTTTTACAAAACACAATAAACTAAAATCAATTTCCAGATATAGAATAGGCTTTGCTATGAATACTCTCCTGTGGCTCCTAGACCCTCAGTCTTCCCCCTGCCAATTTCTATAAGTTACCATAATCTACCCATATGACTAAGGTCACTTCAGCAGTAATTTAATGAACAAACATAGTGCAGTCGTATAAGTAAACCTACCACAACAGTAGATAAATCACTACTGCAGCAGCCATTCCGTTCCTCTATCCCACTTATCTTTTGTGGTGAATTGGCAAGGTAAGGACCTTTATGTTTACGGATGGCGCAGCGGTGCAGCGGTTGCATTGTCACCTCACAGCAAGAGTTTCTCTGGTTTGATTCTCGGCTGGGTACCTTCTGTGTGGAGTCTGTATGCCCTCCCTGCATTCATGTGGGTTTCATATGGGTGCTCTAGTTTCCTCCCATTTTATAAAGACATACATCTACAGTGTTTCTCCCTGGGACTCCACTGAAAATTGGCTTCATTCCAAGTTGGTCTTTCACAGTAAACAAATGTTAAAGAATAATAAATATACCTATAATTACCTTTAACTTATCCTCTTGTTTTTTTTTTTTTTTTTTTTTTTTTTTTAGTTGGCAAGAAAGTCCTAAAGACTTAGGTGCCCAAACTGATGTTTTTCTCCCCAGGGATCTTGTGCACCAGCAGTCTGGCTACATCTGTGGAAGGCAGTCCAAGGTTTTGGAAAGCTGACCAGCTGTTATATCATTGGCAGGGTATAGGCAATAAAGCTAAAGCTACTGCAGTAGTGATTTATTTGAACATGTAGTGTTGTGGGAAAGTTGACTTTCACAATTGTACTTTGCCATGGAAGTAAGTTCAATAGTCAGTTTTAAATGTTATTAGAAAAGAGAAAGCATCTAGGTAAATTTGCGTAACACATAGATATGGTTTATTATGTTTTTTTTTCTTTGCTTAACTTTTTTGTCTTCTGTAGCTGACCATTAGCAAACCACTCCTCCTTCATCACTGGGTCTATCTAACCCTCCTGGCCTTCTCCAGATTAACTCCAATAAGGCTAGCACTTTTGAGGAGATTAAGGCTTCCTTGGTTCATATCTGCCAGTAGTCCTTTACCAACCAACCCTCCCCTCTCCACATTTTAATGCCTGCTGACATATAAGGGATGTAAATGCAATGGAAATGTGTGGTATACAGACAATGTCCTCTGCCCATTACCCATTTTAGGCCAATGACCCTGCCTGTTCCCATCCTCCACTAAGAATCAAACACATGGTGAGTTCAAAGGCATCCCTTGTCCCTGAAAGGGCATGCCCACCCTTCTTTTGTTCATGCCTCAGATGTCCAGCCACTTACTGAACTCAAGTTGCCTGGGCTATATTCCGGGCATTATCCCGCTTTGCCCCCTGCTATAAAACACGCTAAACACGCGTTTTCCAGCTTGTACCAACTCAGCACAGATCCTCGTGGTGGCCTGCAGAGTGATCCAAGCAGCAGAGAGCTAAAAGAGTGACTTTCTACCAGATATAAGTATTTTTTGTGGCTTTCCCACAGTTATTAAGCTAGCGAATGCATTTCGCCTGTTTTACTGCTACTTTAAGTGATTTCTGCATTTTACACTGTTTATTGCACTTTAAGTTACTAATTGTTGCAAATTGTTTCTGTAGGCTACACACTAAAGTGCGCTAGCCGATTTACAGCATTTATAGCATTTACTGTCTGTTTTTTTTCCTTGTCTCTCTAATAAAACAAAAAAATCTCTTGTTTTCCCGCCTTACTGAACTAGAGTAGTCCAGTTTCAGAGTTGCTGATCCCTGGGCTTTGTTTTTAGTTCCTGTTACTGATCCATTGCCTTATTAGGGAGGAGGGAAGTTTCTTTGCTTACCAGTGGGAGTGGGAAGCACTGAGCAGCCTTTCTGTCCGATTTGGTGAAGTTTCAGCCAGAAACTAGTAGTCCATTGGTCGTTTTGGGCCAATTCCTAGCTCCTTTCAGCCCCGTGCTATAAAACACGCTAAACACGCGTTTTCCAGCTTGTACCAACTCAGCACAGATCCTCGTGGTGGCCTGCAGAGTGATCCAAGCAGCAGAGAGCTAAAAGAGTGACTTTCTACCAGATATAAGTATTTTTTATGGCTTTCCCACTGTTATTTAAGCTAGCGACTGCATTTCGCCTGTTTTATTGCTACTTTAAGTGATTTCTGCATTTTACACTGTTTATTGCACTTTAAGTTACTAATTGTTGCAAATTGTTTCTGTAGGCTACACACTAAAGTGCGCTAGCCGATTTACAGCATTTATAGCATTTACTGTCTGTTTTTTTCCTTGTCTCTGTAATAAAACAAAAAAAATATCTTGTTTTCCCGCCTTACTGAACTAGAGTAGTCCAGTTTCAGAGTTGCTGATCCCTGGGCTTTGTTATTAGTTCCTGTTACTGATCCATTGCCTTATTAGGAAGGAGGGAAGTTTCTTTGCTTACCAGTGGGAGTGGGAAGCACTGAGCGGCCTTTTTGTCTGATTTGGTGAAGTTTCAGCCAGAAACTAGTAGTCCATTGGTCGTTTTGGGCCAATTCCTAGCTCCCTTCAGCCCCCTGCTATAAAACACGCTAAACGCGTAAGCTGATTTAGCTGAGTTACCACTGTTGCACACAAGAGCAGCGGTTAAACAAGGTTAAACTATTTGGGCCATCTAAATTCCACTCTTCCAATTTTCCCTTAAAACTACCTTCCTCGAGCTGTACTGCTGATCTAACCAGCATATCCTATAACTGAAAAGTTCATCTCTACTTGATTCCCAACTAGACTATTCTCTATCTGTAAAGCCTAGCACTTACTCCTACAGTACTTGCACCTTGATAAAGCACTCTTATTATAGATAGTACCACACCAGCCTAAAACCCACTTCCCCCGGAGTCCTTTGAAAGTCACTTTATCTACTACTTCTAGTATGTCGAGGGATCAGTTGCTAGTGTCCTCTCCGGCTCAACTGGTGAACCTGGGAATATTGAGGCAATGTTACAACTGCCTCATGTACACAGACAATCCTCTCCTTCTCCCACAAAACACAAATACATGCGAGAGATGCAACTATACGGCCAAACTGGAGGCTGAGCTCTCTTAACATAGGACTGGCAAGACCAGACAGGAGGAGAAGGTAACCACACACAATACATACCCAGTCACACATGGTACCATCAAAACTTCAAATCATACACATACTCACACAAAGACATACTCGGAGGCTCTGATCAAAAATTTACCAAAACAGCAGAGGCCACCAAAGCAGACACCCAAGCAACTACCACCTCACGACCCAACACATGCAACACATAGACCACACAGTCAGAGTGTCAAACAGTCACAGCCCTTAAGGCCAAACAAAATGCCAGACACACTTGTCATTGGTGATTCCATAGTCAGACACACTGACGTCCCGCTCACCAGACTGAGTAAAGAGAAGGTCACAGTAAGCTGCCTGTCGGGCGCTAGAATCCACCACATAACGCAAGCACTCAGGTCTCTCAACAGCAGGTACAAGTACGACTCAGTCATTGTCCACGCTGGTGTCAACGACCTGAGACGTACCTCCTTGGACTACATGAAAAGGGACATCGAGGAGCTCTCTGATTATGTAGCCCAGGCAGGTATGACCCTGACCTTGAGCAGTATGCAGTATCCTACCTTCACCTAGAATGATGCCACAATACAGTGATAAGATGATCAGCTTTAATAATTGGCTTAAATTCTGGTGTCATTCAAAGGGGATCCAATGTCTGTCTGCCTGGGATGACATGCTGGACAAGCCACGCTGCTTCGCAATGGACGGCTTGCACCTGTCACCCCTGGGCTTCCGGATATTGGCAAAGGCTCTTGCCACTCCTATAGTGCCTTTTTTAGGCAAGGCTCAAATTCTAAACCTACCACCCTAGAACACCAAAAAGGAAAAAAACTAAGTGTAATGCTGCTCAATGCCAGAAGTCTCAATCTCAAGATGCACGCACTCGAGGCCCTTCTCAATATGGAGAACATCGATGTCTGTGCTGTGACAGAAACCTGGTTCAAGGCTCCTGAGAGCACCCCAGCACTAACAGGTTTCACCTCATATCATGCGTTTCGGCCCCAAAATCCGGACAACACCAAGAAAGGAGGGGGGGTGTCCATATTCATAAAGGACACCCACACCTCAAGGTTGGTGGCAACGCACGATGCATCGGAGACCATCCAGGTGCAATTAACCATAGGCAAGACTGCTCTGCAATTTGTAGCATGTTACAGGTCACCCTCTCAAACTCAGGAACCTCACATGGCCTTCCTGAAAACATTGGAGGGGATAAATGTATCTCCAAACACCATCATACTAGGTGACTTCAACTACCCTAATATAGACTGGGAACACTACTCAAGCCCGAACACTCTAACCCAAAGATTCCTGGAGTTCATAAACTCAAATGCCATGGAACAACTAGTCACCATCCCCACAAGAGGAGAAAACATACTTGATCTCATCATCACGAACATGGGATCAAAATGTTCAACACCAGAAGTATACCCCTCACTGGTGAGATCAGATCATAAACTAATCTCGCTGGAGGTCCTCATCCCCCCACCTGAAACAAAAAGACCACAGTGAAAAACTTCTCAAAAGCCGATTTCACACTTCTAAAACTAGTGTGGTCTCCTTTAAGGCCCCTGAGCCAGTGGTAAACATTACTCAAACCGCTGAATCACTTACAAATGCCTTCTACCAGCACCTACAGGACTGCATGGATCAGGCAATCCCAAACAAAACTAAGACTCTCTGTACCAAAGGCAAGCATCCAGTCTGGTGGACCCCAGCCATAAACAAGCTCTACAACAAAAGGAGGAAGCTACTACAAGATAGAACAAAATCCTTGAAAGGTAAGACACCTTTGATCATTATAAGTAAAAACTAAGAGCTCTCATAAAATCATCCAAGGCAAATTTTGAGAGAAAAATCGCCAAGGACTCTAAAGAGAATCATAAGGCCTTCTTTAGCTATGTTAGAAACCTAGGAGGAAACTCCCAGATATGCTCAGAATTAGTTCAAAATGATGTGAAAATTACTGAACCTACACACATTGCCAACATACTGGCTGACAGGTTCAGTGCAAACTTCTCCCCTCCCCAAAAGGAGAGATATCTATTCCAGAGGATTGTAGCCCCCAAACATCTCCAACGCCCAGGTGAGAACTGCCCTCACTAAGGCAAAAACACAGCATCCATGGGACCGGATGGTGTCCCCGGCTGTGTGCTTCATGAACTCAACGAGGAATTAAACCCACAGTTAGGACAGCTGTTTAATCTTAGCCTCACCTCAGGATACGTACCCAAGGCGTGGCGCCGGGCGACTGTGGTCCCACTTCATAAGGGCGGTGCCTCCACAGACCCTGGAAATTACCGCCCCATTAGCTTGACAAGCCTTATCTGCAAAGCCATGGAGAGGATCATAATGGAACTCATAAATAAAGACATAGGGAACTTGCAGACTTTGGATCCAACCCAGTTTGGCTTTGTCAAAGGCAGATCCTGCCTCTTAAACTTGGTTGACTTTTTCGAGACAGTCACCAAGGCCATTGATGAGGGAAAGGCAGTCCATACAGCCTACCTCGACCTGGCAAAGGCCTTCGACACAATACCCCACTCAGGTATCATCGAAAAACTCATCAGCTTGAATGTAAACCCATACATCACAAGATGGGTTGCAAACTGGCTAAGTGACAGAACCCACAGTGTCAGAGTTGCTGGAGCTATGTCAGACTCAAAGCCTGTCACAAGTGGTGTCCCACAGGGCTCAGTCCTGGGTCCACTCTTGTTCGGCATCTACTTTTCTGAAGTACAAGCAAACACAGGAGGGTTATGGCTGACAAAGTTTGCAGATGACTGCAAACTGGGCGCCATAGTCGAAAACACATCTGACACAGATATCCTCCAGAAGGGCCTCACAGAAACGGATAACTGGTGCCAGAGCCATGGCCTGAAGTTAAACGCCAAAAAATGCATAGTCATACCCTTCGGGAAAAACAAGGTTACCCCTAGCTACCATATAGGTGGCAATCCACTGAGCACAGAAAAAATCATCAGAGATCTGGGGACCCAGGTTGACAGTAGCCTTTCGTTTGACACTCATGATGCTAAAGTAGTTAGGAAAACCTTCTATATCACCCACCTGATCATGAAGGGATTCACATCTAGATCAAGGGAGGTCATCGTCCCCCTGTACTCATCACTCATTAGACCTATGATTGAGTACAATGCCCCGTTCGGAATGTATCTGACCAGACACCTGCTGCAGCTTGAAAGGCCCCAAAAGTTCCTCACCAAAAGGATAAAGGGTCTCAAAAATATGTCTTATGCTGCCCGACTGAAAGAACTCCAGCTCTATTCAGTCTCATACCGCTTGCTCAGAGGTGACATGTGCCTGACATATAAGGCCATGTCAAACCCAGATTTGATGAATATGCTTCACCTCAAAAAATCTAGATCCCTCAGAACCACAAGGGCGGGAGACTTAAACCTTGACACGGTTATAAATAGAACGTGCTGGAGGGACAGATTCATCACCCAGAGACTCCCTATGCTGTGGAACAAAATCCCGGTACATGTGAGGCAGAGCACCTCTCTGGCCTTGTTCAAGAGGAATCTTGACCAATGGATGGGAGATTGCAGATATACCCCAGGGATTACTTCAGTGTCACTGCTTGACAGAGGCACAGCAAAATGATAGGC
Source organism: Protopterus annectens (assembly GCF_019279795.1). Classification (NCBI taxonomy): domain Eukaryota; kingdom Metazoa; phylum Chordata; order Ceratodontiformes; family Protopteridae; genus Protopterus; species Protopterus annectens. Next base: position 1,318,422,536 of record NC_056729.1, read on the forward strand.
ATAGTTTTTATTCAAACTAAAGGGGTGGCGAAAGCCACATAACTATGGGCTAGGCTTATAAATGCCCTTGGGCAGATAGCCTAGTATGAACCTATGAACCTATGAACCTATGAATATTGGACTGCATGTTTTTTGCTGTATTTAAAGCATTAATATTAAAAAAGGACTGTTTCTGAGCTGGAGGAGAGGGTAGGAAAATACACACACATCCCTTCGCAACAAAGACAGAAAAACTATTTAAATCTGGGAGAGTCATAAAGGAAAATCACATTTTCTACGAAGCTATAATTTAGAAAAGAGTGGAGGGATCAATACTTTATCTTCCAGACAGCAGCAGTATATAAATAAGATAGTGAAAGTCAAAGGCTATGAAATGTAAAATCAATGAAATCTCATCTCTTTGACTTCAGTTAAAATCAGTCCAATGTTTTTTTTTAAATGTTCAGCATAATGTAAACAGTCAATGGTATAGTCCCATTATGTTAATTTTTCCAATTTTTTTTACATTTAGACCTCTTTATCTATCCATTCATGCTATCCCCTTGCTAATCTAATTGATAGGCAATTTCCAGATATAATAACAAGATCCTTAATGCCTCCAAGCTGACCAGGAGAACTCATCCTCCAGGGAGGAATTCAATCCGGATATGAGATTTCTTTTACAAGAGTTGGTGATTTCTATTTTAATTGCCATTTAAGAGTTTCCACAATGTCACATCTCATTAATCTATCCCTTTGAACTGCAAAAATATCTCCTTTATCTGAACCAAATATTTAGGCATAATCATCATTAAAGATAACAGCTATCTGGCAGTTATCAAGGTGCATTAAGGCTATAAACTTTTAATAAAATGTTTAATGAGATGCAGGGATAGATTCCCCTCAACATCAGATTTGCTTACTGCATAAGTTTAAGAAAATGACTGAATCAAATGTTGGTCCTGATTTGCTACCAAGAAGGGTCACTTGTCTTCAGTGGTCTTACCTATTTAACAAACAAATACAGTAAGAAAAAATAATAACATTCAGTATTTGAATTTCCAAAAACTCTATTTTCCAGATAAGTCTGAAATCAGGCAATAACATAATAATAATAATAATAATAATAATAATAATAATAATAATAATAATAATAATAATAATAATTATTATTATTATTATTATAGATAATACAGCACATTTTTACATTGTGCTATAAATCAGAATGCAACTTGTTAATAACTTGTATTATCCACACCTTGGCAAATAAATTTCACAAGTACTTTTGTAGTTATCAAAATCCTTATGAAAGGTTTCCTTGCATGCTTTTTAAAACAAATTAGCAATACAACTAACTTGTTAAATATTTATCTCTAACACATTATTTTAAATATCTTTCTATTTAAATGAAGCAGGAACAAATCAAGCTATTGGAATGACTAAACTTTCCTGACATTGTAACAACATTGCTATATCAAAGTAATTGTACATTAGCTACTTTTATCCCCAGATGTGGCTGAAAAAGATCTTTGGACCTGCCCACTACTCCTTGCATTTCAATGCTTCAGCATCTGGATCACATTTGTTTATCATGTACAACATGACTGTCATGTAGCTGTTTCACTTGTTGCAACACAGTAGAGTTATTCACAGGCAATAGCAAAAGAACACAAAATGGTTTCCGTGAAAAAACGAGCGCTTGTAACTAGATAATGGTTCGTAGCACCACACTGCTAAAAAGCAATGGGCCAAAAAGTGCAAAATGGGGAGATATTATGGGGAGATATTCAAATTATAGTATAATGGCATGCAAATAAAGAAAGGCAGTCTAATGAGAGTATACTGTTATGCAAATTAGGACAGGGAAAACGAAGCATAATTCACAGTCATCAGGTGCAAAATGATATATGTGCTTCAATTTGAGTGTAAATGTAAAGAACAGACAAAGATTGTAGCACTCCAAAGAAAATATCAGCTGTTGTAACTTTATATGTTAGACAGTTCTTACTTATGAAAGCAATGGTCCCTTGTGTGCATGACATGGCTACATTTGCAGCCAAAATTGCTATAGATGGGGGATAACTTCATACCACTTTACAAATTTAAAGATGCTGCAGCTTCTTAGTGCTGATACAGGCATTGCAGGATATGTATTACTCACTGATGGTAACTTGAGGAATGCTGGGACATCATGTACCTGTGGACACCATACTATCATCTGTCGTACTGACTACAGAGAATTTTTAGAAGAAAAATGTCGAACAGGCTGTGCATTCTGTAGGCATCAACCTACAGAATGCTTAGGACATTCCTCAACACACTGATTCCCATTGTGGATGAGCTTATCTGCTTTCCAATACAACAGGGCAAAGAGCCACATCTATGTGTGATTTCTTTAAGCAATAACCGACAACGTGGTATGGTATATTGAAGAGGTACCCATGGTTCATGTGGTTTAAACACGAGGGCGAAGCCCAAGTGATTAAATAAAGCCAACTGTGGGTAAATTTCAATATACCACAACCACAGAGTCAGTTATTGCTATTATACAATGAGATTATTTAAGAAAAAAAATACTTACTTTTCTTAAATAATGTCTTTGTATAACTGTGTATTACTGTTCTTCCTCTGGTTGTGGTACACTGCTTTCTTGTTTTGATGTACTGACCATGCATATGGGACTTGCGTCCCATGCATACCCAGTATATCAATGCTTTGAAACGGAAGCAAGAGAGAAAAGATAGTCTCCGTTTTTTTCTTTTTTTTTTTTTTTATTTGTTAAAAAAATGTTTTGAGCACTTTATACCAATGGAAAAAAGTCTGGGCAACTGGACCTTTTACCGTTGGTATATTGTTAGATTTACAATGGGCACGCTGGCCAATCAGCATGCACATTTTGGAATATTAATAGGGGGGGGCATTGTATAATTGACATTGTCCATCTCCTCAAAAATGTTTGGAGACATAGATTGCACCAATGTGGCAGTAAAGGTCAAATTTGGTGACCTAAGACAGAGTTATATAGACAGACAGAACTATCTTTGTATCACTTCCCTGCTAGTGTGCAATACACAGAGATTATTTTATTTATTTTATTTTATTTTACATTTGTTTACCGGGCTAGTCTAACTGGATACATGTCCATTTTCAGTAGAGGCCCGGGGAGAAAAGCTCCTAGGTAATACAATGAATTTAACACAATTCTATCTATGGATATATAAGACAAATACATCTATTTACAGTGCCAATTACAGGTTATCATAGTAAAAAACAAAAAAAAAAATAACTGTCGAATGCAGGCATAACAAAGGATGCAGTTAAAACCCAAAATTTACAGTATAGAATACAGTCATAGCAGAAGAAAGTAATATAGATTAGGAGTTCTAGAGATAGTAAGTAGAACTAGTTTTATAAGGAAGAAGTTTCTTTAGAAGAGTAGGTGGGATGGGAAGATCAGAGTATTTAGTGACTCTTGAGCTAGTCAGGTTTAGAGCATGGGCATAGCCAGTGAGTTTTGAGATGCACTTTCAGATTGTTTTTGAAACAGGAAAGTGAGGGAAGTGTGGAGAGTTCATTTGGTAGGAGATTCCACGCTTTTCCAACTATATTAGAAAAAAGTGAGTCACCAGCCTTGTTGTTTGTTTTAGTAGTATGTGCTAGGAGTTTCTGAGAAGACCTTAAGGAATCTAGGTTTTTATAGGGAGTGATTAGTGTGGAAAGAATAGGTGTTTTGGAAGGTGTGTAAAGGGTTTTGTGAGCTATAGTTAGTTGATGGTATTTAATTAGATTTTGTAGTTCAAGCCATCCTAGCTGTTTTAGATTAAGGCAGTGATGGGTTCTAAATGGGTTACCTGTTGCAAATCTGGCGATGTTATTGTAGGACATTTCCAGTTTGCTGAGATTATTTTAGATAGTTTAGTAAAAATAGGTGAGGCATATAGAAGAGGAGAGATTAGATGAGTGTGTGCTATTGTGGTTCGAGCTGAAGGTAGGAGAAATGATTTTATCCTATATAGAGAGCCTAACTTTTTGTTGACAGATTTTATAGTATTGTTTATATGGGTATCAAAGTTTAGATTATTGTCAATGGTTAATAATAAATATAGGTGCACAATGCCCTAGCAGTACTAATGATTCCAGCATATGGTATCACAGTTTTCTGTATGAAGAAATCCCACAGGACTACCCATTAGATTACTTCAGGCAAACTAATGCACCTATGTATACACACCCAAGTCCATAATATGCATCTAAAAATGTCCCCTCTATTCTATCCCTCCTCTCCTTACTATGTTATAAGTGATGCAGGTTATATGTATGCAAAACTGTCCCCTCCATTCTATCCCTTTTCTCTTTACTATGTTAAAAGTGATGCAAGTGAATGCACATTTAATTAGTTGTATCTAAAACTGTAACAATTGCTTGCATCAAAGCATTTGTCAATTAATTATTCAGATACAATATGAGTAACTCTGTACAATTATGAAGTTAATTAAGTTTCTCTCAGTACCCATTGACAGTTCTTTTGAAGTACACCTGAAACAAAAGTACTACAGTTGTGTGGCTGTAATATCAAAGGGTCTATATTATAACATCGAAGTCTAAAAACATAGAATGTTATAATATCAAACCTATGCAATTGAAACACCAGAAAACCGAACAGTCAGAATAGCAACTTTTTTCCCCAGGGAAAAAAATTGCTGTTCTGACAAACATACACACAACTCAAGCACACCAAAATAAATAATCCACACACATGCACTTCACAAAACCCTACACTAAACCAGACATACACCACACCACTAGCTATCCACTTACCTTAACCCAACCCTAACCCTAAGGTCCCTAACTATCGCACACTCACCTTACCCGCTCCCTAACCCTAACTTACCTAACCCACACCCAATTGCACACTCACCTTCATTCTCATGCTTACCTTAACCTGGTCCGTAACCTTCGCTCCACAGTTGAGGAAATAGCGAAGCTGCAGAAATGGCCCATTGAATACTTTCCCTAGGAAAGTATTCGGTGTTCTGCAGCTTAGCTATTTCAAGCATTCTCTCTACTGGGTTCGATATTATAACATTGGAAGTTTTTAGACTTCGATGTTATAATATAGACCCAGTATCAAATCTCCTCCAAATTCATGGTAAGCAAATGGAGATCCCAAAGACTGAAATATCATTTGTAACAGCAAATGTATGGAGTTGTACTGTTTTTTTTTTTTTTTTGATGAAAGTGAAACTACAATGTAATCAACTTATTTTTATGCATGTATGTCTATGTCTGTGTATGTGGCAGTGGGGTGCTTGAATGGGTCAAGTATTAGGAAATATGGAGGGAAATGATTACTGTTAATAGGAGCTCATCAACATCCTTTTAATACATTTAAATGAACCCAAATATTTATAGACAGGAAACAATGCATATGCATACAGCAGACAGACAGACACACACACACACACACACACACACACACACACACACACACACACACACACACACACACACACACACACACACATGCATACCCAAGCAAAAATACAGGAGATGCAAACACAAATGCATACTGTTATGGCTGCAGCTAGGATGCCTTTTTTTTTTTTTTGAAGTGATAGTATGTCCTTCCTGTGTTTCTAGATAGTCACTTACAGTAAAGGAAACAATTGAGCCTAGTCCAATTTCTTAATTGTCCCAAAGCCCTTTCTAGCCAAGTGACTTGCTCATGGTCAAACAGGAGGCAAATGACTACTGAGGGCATCAAACTCAATATCAAAGGAAATAGCTCATTAAAAGTTCTCAACCTTAATCCAAACACTCAAACTTTTTGAATTTCGGGTGTTTTCAATTAAATCACTGTTTTCTCTCCCATTCGAAAGACATTTGGGAGGTGTAGTAGTGATCCTCCATGAAGACCATAGCTGTATATGCAGCATATCTGTGAGTCTGTACATCCAGCAGTAGGGTTGCCAGGTTTCTTTGCGGCTAAAACTGGACTAAAGTCACGCCCCTCGCATCACACATAACTCCACCCATTCCCACCCCCTCTCCCGCCCATGCCCCACCTATTTTGTGACATCACAGTGACATCAGCTGATGGGACCACCCACTTTGATGACTTAAGCCGTACTTAAAGGGGAGAAAAGAACACAGGCGGCACTAATTGCACTGCTAGGCTGCTGCAGATGTAAGTACCAGTATTGATGAAAAGTGTCAATATGGTGCATTTTTCTCCAGTTATTTATTTTCTATGTTCCTAAACCTAATTATGGATGATCCATGGATATAAAAGGTCAAGAGCTAGCAGCCTGTGCACATGGTGGTAAATCTGATTAAAAAAATCCAAAAAAAATGTAAGCAGTTATCTTTGCTATTAAAAAATTGTAAGTTTTGATTTACCCCATAAGATCATTTAAGTCAATAACATCATTTTACTGCTCATTCAGAAATGATGATCTTAACATTCCCTTGCATTTTGAAAGTTCTGTCAAATACTGTTTGTACTGGGGCGTGGGACAGGTACTCAGTTGTTAAGATGTAACATATTTTCCATTTCGTACTTCGGATTAGGAAGTTTCAGTCCTTGGCTGCGCCTGTATTGGGTGGGGGTCAATTGAGCTAAGTGTTACTGCCCCTAGTGTGATATTTCAGATGCTAGTACTTAAGATCTTGTACTGGGTCCGACTGACCTCCCACTCTTTTTCTTTACATGTCACATATGCAAAAAATGGGATAAAACGGTTGTGGATGAATGGATTTCTAACAGGTGACATGTTTTATGTTACTTTCAAAGTATACGTCATAATCTCAGAAAAGCACACATACTTTAAAGAGTTTCATTAATGTTTTTCTATATCGCGCCAAAGTTGTGGGTTAAAACAGGTAACTTCCTACAACAATGCGCTCTAATACAAGTTTACGAAGATGCAGACTGGACCGCCGCTATGCAGTTGTAAAATGGCAATAAGACTAAATGAAAGATGACTCAAGCCTCTAGATCTAAGAAAGATGCACGTAGGAAAAGAAATCACATGCAGCTAGCACACTTGCCATTTTCTGAACATGGCAAAGAGATAGTTTTATTTTTCAATGTGGTCCCTTGCGACAGAATTAAGTAAAAGCAAAATAATGTTGGGTAACTGCAAGTGCCCAAAAAGCAAGATGCACAATTTGTTTCATGGAATACGGTTCAACATAGTAGATGAGGATAATACAAATCAGGACGTGTTAATTGCTAGCAGTATTACACTGCATGGTGAAGTTCTAAAATCAGTCTGAGTGTACTACAATGCAACACTGGGCAATGTTGGCAGAGTGCTTAAGCATTTTAAATCTTGCTATAAGATTTTTTTTGTCACTGCTTGGTAGTTGGTAGGATAATGATAGCTAAAAAAATACCGTTTTCCCACCGTGGAGTACTGCCTTCCAGTGATATCTCTACAATCCGTATAGCAGAAAATAAAATTTGTCCATTTGTATTACATCACTGCCACTTAAGTTAATGTATGTACTGTCTAAACTATGTAGCTACCAGGAATACTGAAGTTAAAAGCATTTCATTGTTGTGTAGTAGCTAGTAGTGTATCGTACCGCTCCCGTTCGAGCTGGATACATTTACTTTCTCCTCTCCTCTGGCGGCACAAAAAAAAAACGGACTTCATGAGTTTAAATTTTTTAACTGGACAATTTGTCTGAAAACCGGACAGTTAGGTCAAAAACCGGACAGCTGGCAACCCTATCCAGCAGTCGAATGCCATCATTCAGATTTTTTTTTCATATTTTAAGACTCAGTGTTCATTGTTTTAATTACTGGAAAAAAAACAAGAATTTTTGTGTTTTTTTTCTCATCCTGATTAGAAAAATTCACTGTAATAATAAATATGTAGAAATAATTCACTAAAAGATTAATTTCCAGTTTTAAAGTGCATTACATTTTTTTTTCATGAAAACACTAGTAATATGAAAACAAAAAAGCCAAAATGGCATGCAAGTATAAAAATGTAAATGCTGTATTAGCAATAAAAGAAAAATATGCAGAACCTTTAAAATGTGCAAAAGGACAGTCTTCAGAGAACATTTAAGTATAGCCCTTGAATTAGAAGAGAAAAAACAAAGCGAAAGGAAGAGCTCGTGGCTGTTTCATTTTTTTCTACCTGGAGTCATTAGAACATCATGCTAATGTGTATAAGGTGAAAATACCAAGCTGGAAAAGACCAGTCTCCATGACAACATAAAAGAAATCAGACTGAAAGCTCCTGTCTGAAGTTTGAGTGAAAGCATAGAAATGCTGCACCAATGACTATGTTAGTATGGCCTGTTAGAGCAATTGTAATAGTTCAAAAGTAAATAAAAAGCCTGTTAAAGCATTTAAGTTTTAACTCCCACACTGTGATGTTGCATTATCTGTATGCAAACTTTCTTCATAAAATGGAAATTTAAGAAACATAATTTGTACAGAGGATTGCTAGAAAGTCTAAGAACTGGTAATTTTGAAAGCTGGGCCATTACTAGATTGTTTACAAAATTAGATCAACGAAATAGAATTTTGATTGTCTTGCCTCAACACAATTTTGTAGTCTTGTTTTCAGCTATGATCGAAAATGAGAGAAATATTATATTGGTTATTAATGTAGTGCAAAGACAGTTCAGAGTCATGTAAGTGAGATTAGTCAGAGAAAATGTGAAGAAATGTTACCTTTCTTCACTCTACATTTTTCAGCTAATGCATATTCTCTTCATAATGTTTATCTAAGGTATATGTTAGCAGAATATAGAAGCAAGAAGAAGAACATGATACAAAATGTAATTCCTTGTGAACAGAATATGAATGAACATTGCACTGAGGTAAATGATAATGTCATTCATTTACAAATCTAGTTTACAGGAAAAAAGAGGGCTTTGTAAATAATTAGCCAAAAAAAGTAAAAAAATATATACCTCAATGGAGTCCAAATACACTGCTCTTTTCAGAAAAAGGATTTCCTACAAGAGTATATAAGCTCACATAAATATTACGCCAGATTTCCACACAATAGCATTTTTGTTTAGTAGTCAGTTTGTTGTTTTATATCAGGATTATTTTATTTGACACTCATTTACTTATAAGCATTTTGTTGCTTAGATCAGTGACAAGATTAATTCCTCTAGTCTAAAGACAGATTGTTTCTAGGATGGCCCTGGGTGACACAGTGAAGTTAAAAGTTATGCATCAAACACATTACAATTGCAATGCAAATAATAAAGTCAATGGAAATATATAATAGAATTAACCAGACTGTATCAGTGCAGGTAAAGGAAGACATCAAATACATTAAAGTTGTCGTACAAATAATAACTTAATAGAGAGCAGGGATACATGGCAGTAGAAGAATTGTAAGCCAAAACCACACTGTAGGTGGTATTCATAGTCTTAAGTTTTGTACTTGCACAACACCTATTTGCACAGCTATCCCTATATGCAAATACTCAGAGTGCAGAGTATTGTCCAGGTCCCCTTCAATAAACACACATTACATCAAATGACATTTGACGACATTTATTAGCATTCCATAAGCATAACTTCATTGACCAACTAATATTTTCATTTATTAATTATGACATAAACATCTACATATCAGTTAACTTAGGGCAGCATGACCCCGCTCACCCTGACCAAGTAAGCAGCATTCTTACCTCCACTTGCTTACTTATACTTGGCAAGCACCGTCCAACCACTCACTTGCATTTCCCAACTCATTGAAATGAACCTCCAACACCAGAGGGGGGGAACAGAAGACGGACAAGCTTGGTCCTTTTCTCCACCTCCCAAAAGTATACCACACCATCCCCAATGCTCCAAAAATAGATGGAGGGCATGTAGCAAGTTCACAGCAAAATGTGATACCCTACCTAGTTACACTCTCACAAACTTATTAAGTCCCTCCCTATACTTACCTCCCTTCCTCCCAATCATTCTACTCTCCTATTTAACCCTTTCCTCCCCCAAATAGCTTCTCCCCTTACATCCTGAATCCCACTACTATTTTAATATAACCCCCCCACTCAAGATGTCCCTGGACAAACTGGTCTGTTACCAAACCTCATTTGTCCAGGTCCCCTTCAATAAACACATGTCACACCACATTTGACGACCTTTATTAGAATTTTATAAACATAACTTCATTGACCGACTAATATTTTCCTTTATTAATCATGACGTAAATATTCATATATCAGTTAACATGGGGCAGGGTGACTCCACTCACCCTAACCAAATAAGCAGCATCCTTACCTCTGCTCATTTACTTTACTTACCAAGCAGCATCCAATCGCTCACTTGAAATTCCTAACATCCATATAACAGTCAAGTTAGGGCAGTATGACCCCGCTCAACCTGAACAAGTAAGCAGCATTCTTACCTTGACTCACTTACTTTACTTATCAAGCAGTGTCCGACCACTCACTTGACTTTCCCAACTCATTGAAATGACCATCAAACCAAATAAGCAGTGTCCTCACTTCTGATTGCTTACTTATACTTAGCAAGCAGTGTCCAAGTGCTCACTTGCATTTCCCAACTCATTGAAATGATCCTCCAACACCAGAGGGGGAACAGAAGAGGGACAAGCACGGCTGTCTTCACTGCCCATCTGCCTGACCAGGCTGTTCCCGCTCCGTCATTCCAAAACTTCCAACAAACCCTCCAGAACAAACCTAACCATAACTAAAGGTTGAACCAAAGTCATTTGGTGTACAGCATACCCTCTGAACAAACTGGATTGCTGTCATCAACCTCCTAGTAGCCTAACAGAATTTGCCATAGCAACCAGTTGTCTGAATAGCTGACTTAACTGATGGGCCTTCCTCTAAGCCAAAATAACGACAGTAGATCACACAGTACCTTCACCTCTTTAAAACACCAGTCCTCTGTTATCCTTCCAACTGTAACTCCAGAATTATTCCCACATCACAACCCTGACGATGTTCCATGGAGACTGTAAGGTGGGGCAATACCACCTTCAACCATGCAGGTCCAATTGCATTCTGCCCAGCCTAACTGCTGCCCCCTTTAACTTCCCAAACAGATAACAATGACCTAAAGTAAAAAAAAAAAAAAATTTAATTCTCCCTCACTAAATCCAATGACCCACCAATGCACCCAAAATAAGTGAAAATCCTCTCTCCTAAAAACCAACACACCAAAATTTGTACACTTGTATACAAACTGATTATGCTTTCAAACATTCCATTTAAAACCTTGTCCACCATAATATTACACCCAACTGCAGCCCCAAAATGACAGCAGTAGCATGAATTTACTGCAGGGGAATTCCCTAACTAAAAACCTTAATGATTTGATACTAATTACCAGAAAATGAAAAATTGTATGAAAATGGCCCAACATATAAGGCCAATATTTGGTCATTCTGGGAAAACCGTAAGTAAACGTGTACTCTGGCAATATACCGTAACTCAGGTTAACACTATCGCAATACTATGCTCCTGATTAGGAACTTCAAAGCAGTATACCTGTGCAGCTAGTAAGGAGTTAAAATGAGGCTTACTGCTGGAAAACTCCAGAAGCATGCTTTTCTCAAGCCCCCCAACTCCCACATAGACACCAAAGCACCTTGTTCCCAAAATATCTTGAAAACACCCACATACTTACAATGCTTCCTGAAATCCTACCTAAAATTCAACCAAGGCACAATTGAAATGGTCCTCATGCTACTCTGTAACACCATAATCTATTCTGTAACATTACCAATACCTACTTCAAGGACAGATTTGTCACCCTACAAATATTGCACCTCAGGAACAAACTCCAGTGTCCTGTCAAGCAGAGCATGTCATTGGCCCTCTACAAGCACAGTGAACTATATGGGTAACTGTAAATGCATCCAAGGGCTCCACTCATCTGAACATGAGGATTGAACTTGGCTGGCTTGTAAGAGCCCTGTAGCTGTTAGCCTAATAACTGCATATGCTCCTACAATTGCTGTGACTCATTTCTATCTCTGGGAGCCCCACGTTCCCCATAAACAATCCTCAACAATGTTTTACCCTGCCCACAACTCACCTCTACCTCACCTGCCCTCACACTACCCAAAATGCAGTACTCTGATGTGCCTTAATGAACCCAAATGAGTAGAATTACTTGTGACCTCATTGTGCTCCACTACAGCCACCAGAGCATCCACCCCATCAGAATCCATTACCTTGCAACTCCACTCCCCTCAGGCCACTGACCATGGCTCACTCTGTGCACAGCCCTTTGTGGGCTCATTATGCACCACTCTGACAACCGGGACATCCACTGCAACACCCGCCATCACCTTTTGAGCCTCCTTCATTCTGGCCATCAACTGAGGTCCACTCTGCGCCTCCCCACTACAAAAGTTGGAAAAAAGTGTAAATTCATGGCACACATATAACCAATGCTTCTTATTGACCACATTAAGCCCTGTCAGAAACCTACTCTGTTGATCAACTGCCAAGCATCTACACTTACCTACAACTACAATACCAACATAATGAAACTTTGACAGCTTCCCCTTTGAGCTGCTTTGTTCTACAAGTGTCCCTAATGCAACATGCGCCCATCAGTGTTAGTTAATGAAAGCATTACCTAAAGTCATGACCAAGCATGCATGGCAAGCAAAATGTTCCTCATGGACACCTTGCAGCTTGCACCAAAGCAAACAATTTCATACTTACCAACATTTCTGGTTTGTGACAAACAAAATTTATCTGTTATACCTTGGTGTCTATTTAGAGACTGCTCAACAGAAGTCAACGATGACATGACAGCCCAAGGGCAATCACTGTCCTATCTCTGTGATCCAGTGCAATCGCCATCATGAAATCCGGCCTTTTTTTTCTTTTTCTTTTGATGGTAATCAGACAACAGGCAGCAGGCAAAGACTGCATTCCCAAACCCCAAACAGTCCACTGCAATTTCACCTGTACTAATGTAGCTGCCACTCTTAGTACACGAGCTGAGCAAACCCTTCTTCAATGAATGTAACTCCCTCCCTTAGCACATGACCTGAGTAGACCCCCTGCCCCCTTAAGTCATTATTTAATAACTGCAAATCTCCAATCATTCCAGTGATTGGCCAAAAAGAAAGAAATTCCATGAGGAATGATCCAAAACATGAGGCAAAATATAGATATTCAGCACAGTCTGGACAATTGCGTGGTATACCCTTGAATAGGAGAACCTTGCATACCAGACACTTCTAATCTGTAACACCCTCAGACAAGAGCAGAACAGCTCCAGCTGTAACCGCTTGTATGCAGCACAAAATCTAAACCCCATGACTGCTCCCAAGTTCGAGAAACTGCTGCCCTACAGCTTGCACACCACTCCAACAATCACTCAGCCTTCCCTCCTTGTCCAGCACATAAGCAGTGAATTTTGATGCAACCTTGCATTGATCATGTACTGACAGACTAGAGGTTTGATATAGTAATAGATTTTCCTTTTAGCCTGAATCTTCCAAAACATATGAAGACTAAAACAAAATGGCTATTGTTATTTCCTAAAGTCTTTAAGGCTTACTAGGAATTCCCCAGCAAAGTGGTTTCCAGACAATCCCCCACCCCCATAGCAATCAGCTCCACTCCAGTAACCTGCCTGAAGAACCACCATCTTGTAAGCACCCAGATCAAAATTAAAAAGAATATACCACAGCCATCTGCCTAGCTCTCAGTCATTGATCACTCCCAAGTTAGTAAGGGATGATCATGTAGACTTTTAAAATATTAGCATTATTAACCTGAGAATTGGCAATGTGAATTAATATCCATTTTCCACAGTAAAGTAGTCCATAGCCCCCTCCCCTTTTTTTTTTCCTTTTTCAATTCCTGTGTGGTTTCATACTGGCCAAGGCTTCACTAAGGAGAGAACTAAACAGTGCTACATGCACCCTGATCCATTACCCAATTAGTTGCATAGCAACCTAAAACATTTTGGATACTCTTGCATGTAGTCAAAACTTCACTTGCTTTAAAAGAACTCCATTTCAAATATCTAAGGTTAACCAAAGTGAACAATATATACCTTAACCCTCCTGTGACTCTGTCAGCTGACATTGTTAATAAACCATTAGAATTCTGTGTTTCGCCTCATGCTCCCGGTGCTTCCCGTCCTCGCCCTAGTAATACCTTTCCACTTCTTGAAAAAAGAAATCTGGCCAAGGTCACTACTAAATCTGGACAAATCACACTTAATGGGTAAGGTATACATTATAGCAAATAAAAGACGCATATTCAACAGTTCACTGAAGGAAGGAGTTAATTTAAAGGCAAACTGCCTGCCCTTTACATGTCTAATTCAAATATAATGGTTCTCGCTCACGATCGAGTGCACATGTGTTGTTGCATGGCTGACCTATCACCAGAGAGCATACCACTTAACCTCTTAGAGCAAGAAATCTAGACAAACCATAGATAAAGCTGGACCAAGGTCCAAAATAAACTTAAAAGTTTTCAGAACTCTGGGTTTTGCATCAGCATGAATTTTCTGAAGGGGTATGAAGTCTAAAACACGTCTATCATAACTTCCATCGTTAATAAAATGTCATTAACATGCCAGAAAAGTACAAGTTTATGAAAAGTAGGCCATGCTTATGAGACAAAGCTCAGCATAGCTGCAATAAGCTGGCCGTTAACTCTGTCTATTGCTTCATTTCCATAAGAACTGGTGGCAATAAGAACTGCTGAGACAACAAAATTAAGGTAATTAAACATTCCCTTTTGCCCATGTGCAACTTGACTAATGTGAAGGAAATTAAAAGCCAATATTTTAAGAATTGCACCTCCAAATACAATGAAGCATACATATGTTCCGATAAGTATTATTGTCAAGTCACAAATAAACACTATCCCAATAGTTCTACAGAGCAAGCGTGATGAAGTAGACCTTCTGGAGATTAAAGTCCAATTTCCAACTACTCCATCCCCAAAGGCAATTAGAAAAGTATGGCTGTTCCACAGTAGTGTCCAATCATACTACTCAGTTTCTCCCAAGCTGTGAAAAACCAAACAACTGTCAGAGGACCTGTACACACTCAGCAACGTACTACACACTGCTATTACAGGTACCATACTCGATTTGCTCATCTCAAATCACTCCCTACCCCTCTGCTTTCCATCTGCTTCAAAAATCTGTACATTTCAGAGATACAATTCTTCTACTGCACAAGTGCACGCAATGCCCCACCCCCATCCCACGGCCGTTAAGGCAATAGTGGGCATACCCACCAACTGACAGTTATATACCTAGCCTCACAACCAGCAAACACTCACTTAGCACCTGAAGTTGTATGTGCATGTTTGTATATATATATATATATATATATATATATTGTTTTTTTTTTTTTTTTGAAGGATATGCAGTCCGAAACTCAGTTGTATCTCATTATTCACCGAATTCCATCCTGCGATCATCACAGTGATTTACCAGAAAATCCTGGATTTTATGAGAAACAGATCAAAATATGAAACTTTCCTCCTTGTGCACCATACATTTGCTGGTAATGTCATAAAAGCTGGAAAATAAACTGCAATCCTTAATATATTAAGCAGAGTAGCTTGCAAGTACAGAACTAAAATTACAGAGCCATTAACTTTTTTGTAAAACTACAATCCACTCTGCTACAGGCCCCATGAAGGCTCAGTGTCTCTCCAACCTAACACCACTCTTAAGTATTCAACTCCGGTACCACCTTTAACATTCCTATAAGAAAAGTGCAGTCCGGGTCTGAACTGTCTGCAAACAGCTACAGCTAACTTTGAACCTAACACCACTCTTAAGTATTCAACTCCGGTACCACCTTTAACATTCCTATAAGAAAAGTGCAGTCCGGATCTGAACTGTCTGCAAACAGCTACAGCTAACTTTGAACCTAACACCACTCTTAAGTATTCAACTCTGGTACCACCTTTAACATTCCTATAAGAAAAGTGCAGTCCGGGTCTGAACTGTCTGCAAACAGCTACAGCTAACTTTGAACCTAACACCACTCTTAAGTATTCAACTCCGGTACCACCTTTAACATTCCTATAAGAAAAGTGCAGTCCAGGTCTGAACTGTCTGCAAACAGCTACAGCTAACTTTGAACCTAACACCACTCTTAAGTATTCAACTCCGGTACCACCTTTAATATTCCTATAAGAAAAGTGCAGTCCGGGTCTGAACTGTCTGCAAACAGCTACAGCTAACTTTGAACCTAACACCACTCTTAAGTATTCAACTCCGGTACCACCTTTAACATTCCTATAAGAAAAGTGCAGTCCGGGTCTGAACTGTCTGCAAACAGCTACAGCTAACTTTGAGTATGTGTCTAACTGTATGAGCCAATCTTAATTTTCCCCTGGAGAGCACTGTGCTTTGGCTGTAAGCAGCCCCCCCCCCCCCATCACCACCACCACACACACACATCTTCCACTTTCTCTTATTCCCTTCTGTTAGCAAATAGTATCAATAACTGATCAATACTGTGTGTTTGTTTATTTAAACTATACCACAGTAGCCTACTGATACAAGGTTATCCTGGTTTTCCACCTGAGAAATTAAGACAAGACATACAGTTTCAGAGCAGTCCTTGGTCAACTGTGATTGTTCTTAACACAT
Source organism: Protopterus annectens (assembly GCF_019279795.1). NCBI lineage: Eukaryota > Metazoa > Chordata > Ceratodontiformes > Protopteridae > Protopterus > Protopterus annectens. The sequence goes on from NC_056729.1 coordinate 1,318,439,133, forward strand.
ACTTGTCTTGCTTTGGCTCATTAGCAGCAGTACAAAGAACTGCCTGCTCACACCCTTGTTCTCCCCTCCCCTTCCCTGTTTATTACCTTAAGACAATCCCAGCGTTAATAAATATTACCTGTGGCAGGCACCATTTGTAAAACTACAATCCACTCTGCTACAGGCCCCATGAAGGCTCAGTGTCTCTCCAGTAAGTGTTTTACAACTGTAAATGCCTATTTATGTTGAATTGTATTAGACATTTTACAACTGTATATGTTTATGTTGAATTTCAAGCCTGTACTCCAATCTGCTTACTTACACTATCAGACTATTTACCCACTCATAGGACCAAAAACTTGGACTGGGTTAGCCCCGCTCCCTGCCCCCTTATCCCACCCGCCCCCACTGTGTCTACATTTATAGCCACTAGGCCACACCCCTACTTCCTCTCCAACCTACACAACTTCCTCTCCAATTTCCTCCCCCCACCACTTTAGTGTTTAACCACTACTATTCCTCTGAAGCACATTGACCCCACCCATTGATGACATATAACATGTCTATAAATAATTATAAACTCCTTCCTCTTATCTTACCACTCTTAATTCTGCCATACTTTCTTACTAGCTATGAAAATCTCACATTCGTAGGTTTCTCTTATCCAAAATGCCAAACCAAGACCCCCCTACCTCCACTGACTGTGGAACTTGCCCACTACTACACTACCCCAAAAATTATAAATTCCAACCACTTGCTTCTAAAAAAAAACACTCCAATCAACACCAAAATCCAAATATGAACTAAAACTACTATTCAAAGTTATTAGACTACTAGTGTATCTAAGAAAAAACATAACCAAAGATAGGGACATCCATCCTAATCCAGGCCCAACCTTAACTCAAAATCCTACCAGCCCACTACTCTCCCACCGACTGGTCAACTCCCTCCTAATATGCCACTTAAACATTAGAAGCCTAAACAATAAGATACATAGCCTGCATGCTGTACTAGCCACATACCTCCCCAACATAATGTGTCTATCTGAAACATGGCTCCGGCCATCAACCAAAGACAATGAGATCCTGCCTCCTGGTTACAATATACTTAGGGCAGATAGAGTAAAGAAAAGAGGTGGAATAGCCATCTTATATAATAGCACACTTAACATCATAACAAACCCTATACAACCACCCCAGGTCTCTAACGCTGAAATACTAGCTCTAAAAATTCTACTAAATAATCATAAGGGCATTAACCTAATTGTCACCTATATTCCCCCTGGGAACAATGTAGAAACACTAGAGGTCATTCTACATTGGATAGCCAACAACTACCCTCAAGAAACCATTGTCCTGGGCGATGTTAATATTGACTGGAACCAATGCACAGCACAGTCCAACCCCATCCCTGTTAACCTACATGGATTCTCTCAGATAATATCATCTACCACACGTACAGGTAACAATAACCAAAAAGAGAGTATACTAGACTGGATACTCACCAACAGTCATCCCAGAACTATATGTCTGGAACTCTCCCTAATGATCTTAGTGATCACCTGCTCACATACATCATGAAAGACAAAATTAATTGTACAAGCTTACCTATTTATAGGTCTATCAGATCCAAGAAAAACTTTGACCCAACTAAATTTCAACTTGAACTCAAATCATGTAACTGGACAAAACTAAAGTTCCTTCCCTTGATGAGGCAGTGTCATCATTTAACAATTCATTCCTTACTATACTTGACTCGCATGCCCCTAAACGCTCAATAAGAATTAAAACTCAACTAGCACCCTGGCTAACAACAGACACCAAAACCAAAATAACAACTAGAGACAAAGCGTGGGATAAATGGCGCACTACCAAACTACCCCTAGATCGTATCAAATTCCAACAACTTAGAAATGAGACTAAAAAAGCCATCATACTAGATAAGAAAAATTACTTCTACAATCTGCAACATAAACATCAGAATAACCTTCAAAAGTACTGGGCAGGCATAAATAAACTTCTCCAACCAGGCAAATCCACTACTCCGACCCCAGGAACATTATCTGACAAGAGCCAAGAAGATATAGCCAATTCATTCAATACTTTCTTTACAGAAACCATCCAGTCATTAGCTAACCAACTTTCTCCTCCCCACACTTCTATAAACACTATATCCGACTCACCACTCCCTTTTAACTTCCAGCCAGTGTCCACATCCTTTATCAGATCCCTTTTGAAAAAAACTGAAGCCAACCACCCTTTCAGCCAATCTTCTGCCGGCTGAATACCTGCAAATTGCTGCAGATGTCGTAGCCTACCCTATCTCAATCCTAATTAACAGAACCATAACCGAGGCCTCAATCCCCTCAATTTGGAAAATATCCTATGTTATTCCACTCCACAAAGGAGGTTAATCCACAGAACTATCCAACTATAGACCTATAGCCATACTATCACCACTTGCCAAAATTATGGAAAAGTGCATGCACAACCAACTAATGCTCTATCTAACCCAAAATAAACTACTCACAGACTCTCAACATGGATTCAGACCCTATCATAGTACAACCACTGCCCTCCTCTCTTTTACTGAAAACATTAATCTTAACCAGAATAATAAAAAAATATCCTCTGCTCTCTTCCTGGACCTGTCGAAAGCCTTCGATATGGTAAACCATCAGTTACTTCTATATACTTTAAAAACCCTGTATCTAGATACTCCAGCCCTTGACTGGTTTCAAGCTTACCTCACTGGGAGACAACAAGCAGTAATGTGGCAAAACAAGCTCTCCTGCCTACTACCAAATACCATAGGAGTTCCTCAAGGTTCCATATTAGGACCTCTCCTCTTTTCAGTCTTCATAAACGATATCCAGTCATCCCTGAAGCCACCTGCATTCAATATGCAGATGACTCGACTATAATATGTTCCAATGCCTCTCTTGCAAATCTACAAACTACCCCCCAACATAGCTTCACCAAAGTCGAAAACTGGCTTGCCAACCATCTCCTGATCTTAAATCCAAACAAAAAACAAGTTACTTCTGTTCTACCCAAACAATAGATCTCCGACTGAAAACTTCAGTATAAAATCCAATAATGGGACCATCATCTCCCCAGACACCTATATAAAGCTATTAGGAGTAAACATTGACAATAAACTCAGATTTGATATACATATCAACCAAGCCATTAAGTCAGTCAACAAGAAACTTGGGACCCTATATAGAATTAAAGCCTTCCTTACCCCAAATGCCAGGGCAGCCACAGCCCGTTCACACCTTCTCTCTACCCTACTATATGCCTCTCCTGTCCTCACTCACCTTAACAAATCTGATCCGGCCAAGCTCTCATCCTGCTATAATCACATTGTCAGGTTCGTTACAGGCCTATCCTACAGAACACACCACTGTACTAACCTGAAAAAGCTTGGATGGATAGAATTCCCACACCTTCTTCACCAGTCCCAACTCATAGAAGCCTTCAAAATCCTTAAACAACCTGAGAATACCCCAGCACTAAAAAACTTAATGACTCCCTACTCCAATCTAAGCTGCCTTCGCTCAGCAAACAGACTCCTTGTCCAAACAACTAAATCTCTCAACCTAGGTGGTGACGCGCTATTTGCCAACACCACTGGTAAAATATGGAACTCTCTCCCAAATAACATCACGCTTGCAACTTCTCTAAGTCAATTCAAAAATAGTCTAAAACTCCACTTCAAGTCACACTGGCTATGTCCTTGCTCAAACCCAGACTAGCTCTGTGCCATTAACTAAAACATAAACAACTAGCTAAGATGATAAGTGCTTTGTATACTGTGATAAAGAAATATGTATCCTGTCTAACTCTATGTCATTATACTGCCTACCGTCCTTGCTAATATGTTATTAATGTTACATTTGTAGTAATCTCAGAAATAGTAATGGCAGTCTTGTACTTGTATGTAAATAGCCTATGTTTTTGTTAAGTTCTTTCAGCTCATTTACTGTACCTAATTATCAATGTAATTCTGTTGGAGTTTTTCTCCCCGGGCCTCCGCTGAAAAAGGACATGTATCCAGTCGGACCATCCCGGTTAACAAATGTAAAATAAAATAATAAATAAACTTGGCTTGTTGAGTGACTGCCCTTTTTTTTGCCACCACTGACTCAGTCCACTACTGTGCCTGTGCCATAATGAATGTTCCCAGCTGCTATATCTAAACCTGTAAATAGATCCCTCATCACTGCACTGTAGCCCTAGCATTATGAGCCAAATAAAAAGTTATAAGGCCAACACCACCACCAATAAAATGGGGCAGTTTTAGGAACAATTACTCACCTCATCACACTCACACTCAAACATCCAACTCAAAGTGGATCGGCCACCGTATGCTTTCTGCACCCCTAATTTAAAACACAAATAACTCAATACCACCAACGAAATAATAATTTCTAAAGCAAACTATGGCCTCTTCCTGCAGTTCCATAAATACTGAACCAGTCCAATGAGGAATAACAACTTAACACCCTTAGCTCACACATCCGAATCCAGCATTAAACAAATCCCAAACTTGTATTCAGTTCCTTTGGTTTTGCACATTCAACATCAATATTATGAACAGCCACTACTACAAATAACAAAACCAGCCCCAGCAACCAATTGACTACTTACCATTTTCACATTAACATCACCCTAAGCCCACAAATACTACAGACAGACCAGCACAAAAAAAAAATCCCAACCAATTCCTGACTAAAAAGTAGTCCACAGCCTACCTGCACCACAACAACTATAGGTCATCACAGATATGATATTTGCAGTAGGAAGATCACACCAAGATGTGATACCCTACCCAGTTACATTCTCACAAACTTATTAAGTCCCTCCCTACACTTAACTCACTTCCTCCCAATCATCCTATTCTCCTATTTTACCCCCCAACTAGCTTCTTCCCTTTCCTCCTGAAACCCCACTATTATTTCAGTCTAAACCCCCATCTGAAGATGTACCTGGACAAATTGATCCATTACCAAGCTACATTTATTTATTTAACATTTTTTATCAGGAAAGTCAGATTTGGAACTAAACCAATTTTCAGCAGAGGCTCAGGGAGAAACACTCCAGACACATTTTTGTAATGTGGGAGTAAAATATGAAGATGTACCTGGGCAAATTGATCTCTTACCAGGCTATATTTATTTGTTTAACATTTTTTATCAGGAAAGTCCGACTTGGAACTAAGCCAATTTTCAGCAGAGGCTCAGGGAGAAACACTTCAGACATGTCTTTGTAATGTGGGAGTAAAATGGAGAAAACCCACACAACTGCAGGGAGGACATACAGACTCCACACAGAGAGCACTCGAGCCAAGAATTGAACCAGAGATCCTTTTGCTGTGAAGCAACAATGCTACTGCTGCACCACTGTTACATCCAATTTGTGATGACTATGGCAATGTGGCAGCCTGTGCAAAGGAACAACCACTTTTTACAACTGCTTTAAGTTGGAGAAAATGGTTTATATATGTGTGAATTAATCCATTAAAATGTAAAAACTTGATTAATTCCTAATATTTTCAGAAGTTGTGGATGAGCACAGTACTGTGTAAGCCTGAGTGTTAGGTAGTTAAGGTAAACAGTGCTCAGTATATATATTTAGAAAGAATTAAAAAAAAAATAAAGGGATATGTATTGACTATAGGAATGTCCTTCAGTGGATACCCTGATTGTTTTTTTGTATGATGTGAAAGGAGAAGAAAGGAAAACTAGAACATTGGGAGACATAACATAAGGAACACACAGAATGAAGACCTCAAGAGGGTTATGCTGGAGGAGGTAGAACAGGAGGGGTACTATGTTTTTGGTGGGGGAAAGGGCCCCCTGTATTTTTTATTTTTTTTTTTTTTGAGAGGGAAGTTAGGAAAGGAAGCAGAGAAGAGGATGCAGTTGAGAGGATTAGAGAAGGAAGTAAGTTAAAAGGAGTTGGAGCAATGCCCATCCTAATGGGGAGGGCTTCAAATGTTTCCACTGCCTGATGGTCATGCAATGGAAGATTCCAGTGTCATGGAGGCAGAGGCAGCTCTGACTAACTGGTCAGAGACAGCTGGGGCAGCAAGACTTGCATTCAATGAATAAGATTCTTCATGAACTGAAAGTGCCTGTCCACTGCCTGCTCAACCACATACTCTACCAGGTCCAAAAGCTCATGCTTATTGTGGCTTTACATTTTACTCTACACCAGAGTGCTTACAGAATCAGTGCTACTGTCCCAAACCTGTAAGGATGTCCTTGGGTAGGCAGAGGGTGATCTTGAATATTTCCTGACCTGGGAGAAATGTGTTTGAGCTGCTTCGGTGTTCTCAAGAGAAGCTTAAAAGGGAAATAAAAAATGCAACATAATACATAATTAAAATTACACAAAAAAGAAAGGGAGTGAAAAAGACACACACAAATTGAGAAAATAAGTTCACTTCTAATTAAGTGTTCCATCAATCTGTACTTTATTAAAGTACTTGTTGAACATATAATAATCAGGTATAAGAAATAAAAAGATACTATAATTTACACTGAGCAAATATTCTGAAATGTGGTATTGGTATTGCAGTATTTCTGCAAAGCTACTTTTATTACTATTTATATCTGAATAATTTCTTTAAAAAAGTGAAAGGCTATTCCCCCAGGATTCAGTAAGGTTCCATGCAGAAATAGATTATTCCTGCATGGAAATGACCATTTAATAGCAGCACGGCAGAGCGCCATGCATAGTAATGAAAGCGTGCTGCCTCTGCTCCTAAATGGACACGTAGCATGGACGAGTGCAGGGGGGGTGTCTGAGAGCAGAGCTCTCACAATATACATGCCCTCGCACCCAGGAATTGCTGTTCAGCAATTACAATAAGCGAGAATGCTCATAGGGGTTGCATACCTCCCAACTGTACAGATCTTCACAGAATGTCCAGATTTTTCACCTATACAGTTGGCCTGTACCCCATTTGTCCCGGGAAACACTGGGATGATGTCAGGACTAAAGTAATTAAATAATGGCATACATTTGGGTTTCAAACACCAAATCTGTCAGAAATGTTATATTAAAACAAATCCTATTATGTTAGCAACTTACCTAAGTTTATAAGAGCAATATTTAAAATATGTCCCTAGCTGTACCTCATTTTGTCAAGCTTTGTCCAGATATGTTGCATGAAGAGGTTGAGAGGTATGGGGGGTTGCTAGGATGTCTGCCAAATGTGCAGATGCACGCAGGATTCCACAGCAATAAGTGTAATTTGTCTCTTCCTAGAGAAAATAACAGTAGAAAAATATATATTTTTTTATCAAACAGATTAAATTTAACCGTAGGTATGGGGGTTTGCCCATTGCTTAACTATGCATACTGTAGCTTAAATAGCACAAGAAGATAAATAGCAAGCTATATTCAGTTGAAGCAGTACTGCAAGAGTTTAGTGGTCAGAGCATTTGTTTTACAAGCAATCATTCCCAGTTTGATCCTCACTGTAGTAAATGGGTCTATATCAGCATATCGAATGCTGAAAATGCCTAATGCAATTTCATCAAACTGAAATGATCTAAATCTCAAAAGAGCGAACTGACGGAACGTCAATTTCTTTCCTAGGGAAAGAAATCGGTGTTCTGTGCAAAAAAAAAAACATTTTTAATACTTTAAACACTGACAGAAGTGGGGGGCATTGCCCCCCACCCCCCTACTTAAATATACCAACTCCAAAACTGTACCACAGTGGAGGAAAGAGCAAACTCCGATGATGGCCCACCAATTTCTTTCCCTGGGAAAGAAATAAATGTTCCATAAGTTCGCTCTTCTGAGATTTTCTAACATTTCAGTTTGATGAAATTAAATTTGGCATTTTCAACATTTGAAATGCTAGTAGGAACCCATAGTAAATTCCATTTTCCATATGAAGGCAATATATGAAAATTTTTTTACTGTATAACCTACAAAATAACATATATTTGTGAACTGAAGTACTGCATTAAGTGCAGATGTGAGGTGTCATTGTAATAATATGGTAAAGTCCACAGATAAACACAAGTGCCCCGTACAGTATATGTACACATGAATCAAGGATGCTAAACAAAGTTATAATGTGTAATGAATGATAAATCCATAGAGTGTCCAAATATACCACTTTCCCAAGACCCATGTTTCATTTCTTTCTAAATTAGTGCGGGGTAAGAGGGAATAAGCATTTGTAAGCAGTAGTAAGTGGGTAAGCCTGTTTGCACTGGGGAAAGCAATACACACACAGGTTAAGCAATTTTGAAGCTGACTCTCTGTAAGCATATTTAACTGGAAGTTAGCATTGCTTCCTGTCACACAAACCCACGCAGACCTGATTGCAAATGCTTAAAAGTGCATTAATCGCTCTGTATCCAATAGCCCTGTTCTGCCCAGCAACAAAATCAGCAGACCTTGAACCCAGGACCCTGCACACTATAATCACAGCAGTTAACCAGTAAGCCATCACAGCTGTACATACCCAAACAGATCCTAGCAAAATCACAATTTACAAGTAAAAGGAATCTATAAACAGTTTTATGTTGCATAACCTACTACATAACATATATATGTGAACTGGAGTACTGCATTAAGTCCAGATGTGAGGTGTCATTGTAATAAAGTGGTGACATCCCCCAATAAACACAAGTACCCCATACAGTGTTCGTACACATGAATCACGGATACTAAATAAATATATAACATGTAATGAATGATAAATCAATGCCAAACAGCAAATAGTGTGCAAATATAAAAATAAGCAACATTAAGCATTGCACACCTCTGCTTACTAGTTGTAATCAATGCTTAGCCCAGCTAAATTGATTTACCCATTGGTATACCCCTTTAATCAATGCCAACTATAGGTAAGCAGGTTTTCCCATAGCTTAGCATTTTCAAAACTGTCCAGCACAGCATAGTGCGGGAAATTGGCCCTATTTAAACCCCACTGGTTGGAATGCATCTCATAACTGGTTGCAGCTTCCTCCTGTAGGCACTATGGCTGGTGTCAGAGAAGGATCGTGCTTCCAAGCACAGCACTGGAGCATCCTGGAGTCCAAAGTCATGGCAGGAATCCTTGTAAAAGACCATGAAGAGAGACTGCTGTAGGGCCAGTACCAGGGTTCCCAATAGTAGTCCAAAAGATGAATAAGCGAGTCGATCAAAAATGAAAACACAAAGTCACCTGTAGTCATAAATCCTTAAGTGATGAAACACATAGATCTGCCTTCCCTTACACAATCCCGCTTCTTTCAAAAACTGAAGGTATCGATGATAATCCACCAACTGAGTGATGTAGAAATCACTAAGAATCCAAAGGATACAAAAAAGCCCATACGACAATTCAGTCCATACGACAATTTAGTCCCAGGCTTGCTTGAGGATCTGTGAACAACAACTTTTGGGCCAATTGTAGTACAGAGTGGGTCATCTACTTAGCCACCTGTATATGCTCCTCATTCTATGTTGGACAGACCTCCAGGCCTTTTTGCCTTAGGATTGGGGAGCATCTCAGTGATATCAGGAACAAACGTACCAATAATGCCCTGTTTAAACATGTTTGTAAACATAATTCTGCTTCTTTCCATTTTATTGTTATTGACTGTATTGTAGGTAAATGTAGAGACAAGTCAGGTTGGCATAATTTACTGAATTTCAAGGAATGCAAATGGATCATCAAATTAGGGGCTTTATTTCCACCTGGTCTTAATGACCCATTTTAATTGACCAATGTACTGCCTTTATGTTACCATATATAAATCTATGTATTTAAATGGTTATTATGTATTTTACTATTTCCACTGAAGAAGGCTATTATAGCCGAAACCAGTCTGGATGGATAGGTAGTTGGGTATATTACCCTCTACATAAGTCTTTAATCTATTAAAGTTACTTTGTACTCCACCATTTTTGCTGGCTACTTTGTTTTACAATTGTGGATTTTTTAGCCGAGCAGTTGCCGTATGTGCACCACGTTGCTTCCTGGTTTTTCTCTTCTTTTGGTGCTGTTGGCGTCTGGTGGTTTCCCTCCTCTTGAGTGGGAGATTTTCTATTTTTTCAACATTTGGGCAGTCAGTCGGGAGTTTTTTGGACATCTGATTTGAGTTTTTTGTTTGGCGGATGTATCGTGGATGTATTGCTTAGCGTACATCATTTTGTATATGCATTTCTTGGAGTTTGGTTTTCGTGGCCTTCTGTTGTTCACGGATCCTCAAGCAAACCTTGGACTAAATTGTCATATGGACTGAATTGTCGTATGGGCTTTTTTGTATCCTTTGGATTCTTAGTGATTTCTACATCACTCAGTTGGTGGATTATCATCGATACCTTCAGTTTTTGAAAGAAGCAGGATTGTGTAAGGGAAGGCAGATCTATGTGTTTCATCACTTAAGGATTTATGACTACAGGTGACTTTGTATTTTCAGTTTTGATCGACTCACTTATTCATCTTTAGAACTACGATCTGAATGGTCAATTCTAAAGCTAGGAATATTGTTTAACTAGTTTTAGATTTTTTATGTGACTCTTAGGACATATTGCGATCATTGCTTCTATTAAGAGGGGTTTTGGGAATTGTATGATGTTTATTTGCTTTATTACTTATTTGTTCTTTTATGGTTACACAGCAGGCTTTGGCCGAGTTTACGAAGCTTACAGTTATGGTTCTTTCCTTTGGTGGGACTTATGCTCATATTTGTGGCAAAGTTTTATGCTGTAAATTCTGTTTTGTGTTTCTACATGTCCTGGTAGCAACTCATTCATAGATGAGGTTAATACCACTTTTTTATATCTACATAATATATAGGTTATTAATGTACTAAAGGGATTTATTTTTAGTGTACTGTTTTTATGAGCGGTATTGTATCACTGCTAAAAAGGGAATAGCCGGTATATTTTCGGCATTTTTTTGTTCAGTTCAGTTTGTACATGCATGGCTTACAGTGGGCTCTCATCTTGTTTGTATAACATGGATTGTTGAACAATTCAATTATAAATTAGTATTTACCTTAAATTTGGTTTATAATCTAAGGTATATGTATTATGATAACACATTGGTGACTTTAGGGGCATTGTGCGAGTACATAATTAAAGTATACCTATTTATCAGTGATTGAACCATAGGTATTTTTGGTTTTCCAACATCTAATATGATGTTTCATTCTAGTGATCCTGTAGTGGTGTTTGACTTGGTACGTCTTTCCCTTGGGGGCAGAGTTTCCTTTAACTTCTCAATATTTGAATATTTAGCCTCTGGGTGGTATCCATGTTGTGATATGGTTTTATGGGGTCAACCTGGTGGTAATATGTATTATTAGTATTACATTTTTTCCTCCAATAAAGGTTTTTGAATATTGACATTTCTGCTTACAGCAACTTATCTAGACTTCATAATTGGATTCTTATATACATATTTTATGGGGGTTTCTACATCAACATGACTATTGAGTCCATGATATATGTTTCTTTGTGATTTTGTTTGGAATGTATAGGTGGTTATGATATTGAGTGGATGTTTTAAACTATTTTCATTGGGCCAATTAATATGGCCCTAACCTTATTATAATGATATGCAGCAGTGTGGTTATTTTATTAAGAGGACTGGATCTTTATAACCACAGGGGCTAGCTATTGTATCATTCATACATGTGTATCAACATTATCTATCTTTGGTTTTGGTGGATACTTTTTAAGCAAGAGTTGATTATTTTGATCATTTTTGATCCACATTCAGTGGCTTTTTAAGTGGTCTGATATGCAGCATTGTGAATTTTCTGTGTCATTCAGGGCAGATTACAAGGGCTGATTATTGTATCTTTGTATGTTATCATTGTTAGATTCTGTTATACTCTTTTGATTTTATGTAATATCCACCATTATACATAACCTACCAAATATGTAACTGTATGATCTAAGTAACAGGAATACAGGGCGACAATTTTCATGTTGTTTGATAGACATTTTTTCTGTCCGATAAGGTGATTTTGTATAGAATTTATAGATATGTATTAGCTTTATTTTTGCTGTCAGCAGAACTGTTTGATTCATTAACATTTTTGTGGAGGTTTATATTTGCTTTTTGCACTATTTGTTCTTTGTAACATGGCGTTGACTCCTCTTGTAAAAGTCTAGCATCTGATATGAATGATCTGACCATTTTTGGTTTGGGTGTATCAGATACAGGCAATGATTCCTCGTGGTTTATTCAAAACCCAGATAAATTATGTGAATCGTTATTCTTTAAGTTGCGTAAAAGTATGAAAGGTCTTCGGACCAATGTTTGGCACTTACGCCTGTTCAAGGCTTATCAACTCAAAAAAATCACACCATGTGGCTTAACGGTTAAAGTACAACCTTTGGTACATAATATTGATGAACAATTAACGGATGAATGGACACAGATCCAACAATCAGCATCCTTGGGTTTTGTAGATGCTCTAGCCAATTTTTTATGAACGGGTGGTCAAACTAGTTATTCAGGAGGTAGAAACCATTTGTATGGAGGCTAATAAATTTGAATCTAGTGGATCTTTTACTTCACGGGTGAACCAGTTAACAACAGAACTACTTAAATTAGAACAAGCTTTAAAGGATAAAAAATTGAAAAAATTCCAAAGGGATATAGGAGATTATGAAAGAGGCAAACCATTTGATATGCCTATGAATGTTACTTTTAAGCTTCCTAATAATAAAACTTTGGCCCCCAAGAGGAAAAAACCCAAATCTATTTTGAAACGCAGCTTGGAATTATTGAGCTATACATCAGGGGAGGACACGTCCTCCAACACTGAAGGGGAGGGAAACCACACAGATGCCTCACCTGATCCCAAAAGGAGGAGTTTGTTACACCCTTTGGATTCAGAAACAGACGAGGGGGAGGAAACACAAAAAATATCAAACTCATGGAGGGTTTGGAAGGTTTGCTAAAACTAATGATAGAACATTAATAAAGAGTATAAATGTACATAATATTTCATCTGTACACCTCAATGATTTACAAATTAAAGTTCTTAATAAAGGGCTTAATTTTGTTCCTGGCTTTTTGTTCTGGAATACACTTTAGCACAAGATGTGGTTAAGTTTTGTCATCTTCTTAATTTGTAACAGTTTTTTGAAGATGACACGGTTCAGGCAATCCCAGGGTTTAGATTAAAAAAAAACATCTTTTGTTCCACCTATGTCACATTTGGTATCCACTTTTCAAGCTAGTGTCCTGAAGGATTTACATTGTAATCACAAAGATTTTCAGGTATCTTACAACAACCTTTCTAAGGAGGAGGTACAGTGTGTTGATGAGCTTAAGAATAATAAAGAAATCGTGATAGTACAAGCAGACAAGGGTGGGGCGGTAGTGATTCAGGATAGGGTCAAATATAATAAGGAAGCAATGAGACAATTGGGGGATAAAAAATATTATATGGCTATGCCATTGGACCCAACTAATCACTTCCAAACCAAAACTGACTCATTCCTGATACAGGCCCAGGAAGAGGGCATCATAACGGAGTCAGATAGACATCAGTTGATGGTTTCATCTCCATGCAAACAATATTTTTATCTCTTACCTAAAAGACATAAAGATGTTAGATGCCTCCCTGGGAGACCAATTGTATCGGCACATGGCTCAATTACTGAACCCTTGTCTGAATATTTGACTCATTTTTTAAAACCACTACTACCTCTGATAAGAGCCAAAATTCAGGACACTACTCAGTTTTTGGATATTATTTGTGACACACAATTGGAGCCTCATTGGTTGCTATGTACCTTGGATGTAACCTCTCTATGTACAAATATTCCACATTGGGCAGGTTTGCAGGCTTTGGACTATTGGTTGGGGAGATCTGATTTTTACCAGCCAGGCTTTAATACTTTTTTAGTGTGCCTGGCTGAAATACATTCTTACCGGCAACATATTCTACTTCCAGGACCAATGCTTTTGTCAGATCAAGGGTAGAGCAATGGGTGCCTCTTTTGCACCCATTTATGCGGCCCTTTTTATGGCCTATATTGAAAAGGTTAGGATTTATGACTCTAACCATAATATATACATGGATGAAATAGATATCTGGAGGCGATATCTGAATGATTGTTGGTTTGTGTGGAAGTCGGATGAAATTTATCTTTAGGAATTTATTGGCTACCTCAATGACAATGTGTGGGGAATTGAGTTCAAAGTAAATTATAACAGATCTAGGATTGTTTTCCTTGATGTTGAGGTTAGCAGGAACCCTGATGACACTCTTTCCAGTCGGGTGTACAGGAAAGTTCCTGAATATAATTCACTCTTACATGCTACTAGTTTCCACCCACAACATATCATCCAGAATATCTGCAAGTCACAATTCTTAAGAGCCAAAAGGATTTGTTCAAGCCAACAAACTTTTGAGAGCACTAGAGATGATCTAATATGCAGGTTTTGTGAGAGAGGTTACCCCCCAGGTACTGTTAGTACTGCTTGCCATTGGGCTTCAAATCAGAACAGAGTTGACTTGTTACGTTACAAGGATAAACATAACGATTCATCTAATCATCTCGTTCGTCTGTTTACCACTTATGGATGCAATACACGTGGGTTCATGAACATTATTACCAGACAATGGAACATTTTGATGGCAGAGGAGAAATTACACTCTTTCTTGAGGGATATATTTTCTTTTTCTTTCAGGAGAGGTCAGATATTGGGATCTCTGTTTAGCCACTATAAGAGGGTGGGTCCTAACTCCACTGTTTCTATTCAACACACATTGAGAGGTGGCCCAGTGTTGGGTTGTATACCATGTGGCCACTGCTCCTATTGTAATAAAGTTCAACACACAAGGGAATTTAGCAGTCGCAATACATCTGAAATGTTTAATATCAACTTTTGGGCCAATTGTAGTACAGAGTGGGTCAACCACTTAGCCACCTGTATATGCTCCTCATTCTATGTTGGACAGACATCCAGGCCTTTTTGCCTTAGGATTGGGGAGCATCTCAGTGATATCAGGAACAAACGTAGCAACAATGCCCTGTTTAAACATGTTTGTAAACATAATTCTGCTTCTTTCTATTTTACTGTTATTGACTGTATTGTAGGTAAATGTAGAGACAAGTCAGGTTGGCATAATTTACTGAATTTCAAGGAACGCAAATGGAACATCAAATTAGGGGCTTTATTTCCACCTGGTCTTAATGACCAATTTTAATTGACCAATGTACTGCCTTTATGTTACCATATATAAATCTACTATTTCCACTGAAGAAGGCTATTATAGCCGAAACCGGTCTGGATGGATAGGTAGTTGGGTATATTACCCTCTACATAAGTCCTTAAAGTTATTTTGTGCTCCACCATTTTTGCTGGCTATTTTGTTTTACAATTGTGGATTTTTTAGCCGAGCATTTGCCGTATGTGCACCACGTTGCTTCCTGGATGTACTGAATAAACCAGACATTATGGCAGGAAGAGTCTCATATAGGTTGTATGTAAATAAAAGGGTAACAGAAAGGCAATAAAGGTCTAACTCCTGGACTGCTTGTGTTTACTCTGGTATCATATGGTAATGTAGTGCTGCATTCTCTTAATAGTACTGTTGTATTAAGCACTGTTACCCACACTGTGCTACATAAATAACATGTGTAGGAATGTCTATATATGACTGTTGTAATCACAAGGTCATATTGTACAACTGAGGGAGACCTAGACAGAAAACAGTGAAAAAGTACACGACATAATCCAAATAGCACACTCAACTGAGACGTAAGCTGTTGCATTTTTAGCACACACAGCCATAGTTCGAATCCTGGGAGTGGTAGTAAGCTGTATGTAGAATCATACCCATCAACTGTACAGATATTGTAAGAAAGTTCAGATAATTGGTTTAATTTTCCTGCCTGTCACCCTGTCTCCCTGGCAAATCAGTGGGATGATCACAGAAGTTTAGGCAGTAAATAATGACATACAACTGATTGTCAGACATCATAACCATCAGAAATAGATCTATAAGAGCAAACCTGTTACTCTAGCAACTCACCAAAATGTTATGAGAGTAATATGCAAAGTATGTTCCATCTCTACCCCCATGTTGTGAAGCTATGACCAGAGTGTGTGCAGTAACAGAGTGAGACGTATGTGCATATTAATAACGTTGAATCTGGTAATATGTGTGGCAGCATTCAGGTAGTGTTAAAAATTCCCTCCATAGGTCTGTCAGATAAGAAAACTGTGCCTGGAAATAAAAGATTCAAATCATGGACTGGTGCTGTTTAGTCTAGTATTGTATGGCAATGTTAGTGTTGCAGTTTCTCTGAATAATAATGTATTACTAATCATTGTCATCCACACTGTGCTAGATAATAAAACTGTCTAGGAATCCCTGTGTAAGAGTGTTGTAGTTGCAAGGTCAGATTGTAAAACCATGACACACTTATAGACAGAAATCAGAAAAAAAATACACAGCAGTTTCTAAATAGCACACTCAACTGTGATGTGCACTGTTTTATTTTTAGCAGACATAGCCATGGTTCGAATCCTGGGAGTGGTAGTAAGCTGTATGCAGAATCATACCCCTCACCTGTACAGATTTGTCTACAATGTCCAGATAATTGGCCCATATCTGCTTCCTGTTGGTGCTGCGGTAGCATTGTTGCCTCACAGTAAGACGCTGTCCGGTTCAATTCTCAGCTAGAGCATCTTCTGCATGGAGACATGCGTGAATGGGCATACTTTCGTTGAAGGTTGTGCATCAGGCTGGTAACTCGGCATGTAAAAATCAACCACCAATCATTAGCGGACCGGAGTTCTGCTGTGGCGACCCCTAACCGGGAAAAGCCGAAAGACACAAACAAACATCTGCTGGCTGTTACCCTGTCCCCCTGCCAAATCAGTGTGTTGATCTCTAACATGTAGGCAGCATTTAATGACATATAACTGACTTTCAGACCTGTAAATATTCAGAAAATGTATATGAAAACAAACCTGTCATTGTAGCAACTCACCAAAGATTTATGAGGGCAATTGACAAAATATGTCCCAGTTTCAACTGCATGTTGTCAAGACTTGCCCAGAGTGTGTGTAATAAGAGACTGAGAGGTATGTACATAACATCAACCTGGAATCAGGGAATATGCATTGAAACAGTCAGGTAGTGCTAACAAACAATACCTCCACAGGAATACCAGGTAAGAGGTGCATACTGCAGGTAAAACACAGTTCACGTATATAGTTGTCTACAAGCATAACCCTGCCCAAACTAAGGCTATAGGGTAGTGTAATAATACCTGTAAGGTACAGATTACAGCAGTGACTAAGAAAGTATTGAGAACTACAGGGATATTCAAGTTGTTAATTGATATCTTTCTCTCTCTCCACCATATCTGCAACAATAATCTAAATACACAACTCAATGGGCATTTGTACAATTAAATCTACTGTTGGGACATATGTCCTATTGTTTGATAAACACTGAAATTTGTTTCTATGCAGGTGCCATGATGAAATACACCCACATTGGTGGCATGCTGCCATCAATGCACCTGCATGCTGTTGTAATGGCCATTGTGGTTTCATATATGCATGTATTCTGTTTGCTATGCAAATGTTCCATATCTGGTGTTTTGGGTTAATGGGAATATCTAGGCATGCTGTTATACCTAATCCTGGAATGTTTTGACTATTGCTAACCCACATATGTTTTAAAATTGAAACACCATAGCACGTTTGGGAAGACCGGCCCCAGCGGACTCACCTCTCCCGCCTCATCTGGCCGTGGCATCGGCCACCAGCACATCTGGGGCCCACCCCGGGAACTCCTCATCTGCTGGTCCTACATCACCTTTGGGTGGAACCACCTCAGGAGATGGAGCTCACCCCCCAGGAGCAGGCATGGACAGGAAACTGTCACCCATCGTCAGGTCCGGGGTCTGGTAAGTAGTGAGCTCCCATGGAGTTTGGAGATCAGCTACGCCAGCTTGAGGACCATTTTTTGCATCTAGTGGGTCAGCCTGCCCCTCCTACCCAGCCCCAGCACAACCACCTACAGGGCCATGAAGGTGCAGTGATGACTGCCCATGGGTGGGGACCTCAGTCCTACTGTTTCCCTTTGGGGGCTCATGGGCTTCCGACTTCCAAACACCCCCTCCCCATCCAAAGTGTTTACCCCTCACATGTGTCATATCCACCCCTGTATGCTGTCTTGTCTGTCATACTACCCAACCTACCTCACCAAATATACCTACTATCTCTCCTAAACTTCCCACTCTCACCTTAAAAAAAAGGGCAAACTGTTCCCAAAACAAAATCTTGCCCCATACATAGCTGTCCATTTCGCACACGTGTCTACTGGACACATGTAATCTGGTCGCATTGGCTTCACAACATATTATTGTTATCTTCACCCCTCTCTCAGGGGTATGAGTGTCCAAATCTACCTCCAAATCAGTGTATATGCACAGCTGTTGTGTAGAAGAAATGGGCAGCTAAGGACCTTCCCTACACCCGTCCTGCACATCCCTATCTATTTTCCTACTGTCTTCTTTCCCTCTTTGTGCCCCTTTTTCACCACTTTCCTATCAACCCTTTATCTTTTCTTTTAAAGAAATTAGCATGGGGGTAAGCGGGAGTAAGCACTGTTAAGCAGTAGTAAGCAGGTTTAATCCTGTTTGCACAGGGCTAAGCAATGCCGACACAGGATAAGCAATTTAGAGGCTGAGTGTAAAAATATTTAACTGGAAGTTAGCATTGCTTACCGTCACACAAACCCGGGCAAACCCACTTACAACTGCTTAAAAACACCTTAATTACTCTGTATCCAACAGCCCTTGTTCTGCCCAAAACAGCCTTTGCAAGTCTCAAACACAGAAATCTGGGCAGCATAGCCAAAGTGATTTACCACTAAGCCACATCAGATACACGTAATGCTTATGTTTTCACAAATATATTATCTGTCAAAGTCATTCAACAGTACAGGAAATGTATTTATATATGTAGATGTATGTGTGTGTGTGTGTGTGTGTGTGTGTGTGTGTGTGTGTGTGTGTGTGTGTGTATATATATATATATATATATATATATATACACATCTATATATATATATATATATATATATATATATATATATATATATATATATATATATATATGTATATAGATATATATATATAGCTATAGATATATAAGAGAACAAAACAAATACATATATGACTAAAGGCACCGTTAATGGGGGTGAGGGGGCCCAATCTAAGTACCTCTTGTAATTACTGATATCATCCCCTCCCCCACAATCAAACAGATCTGCCATGCAACACAATACCAACACTTGCAAGCCCCATACCCAGGACCCTACTCAACATAGCCACAAGAAGTGAACAGTAATCCATCCCACCTGTACAATGTCAGGATGGTATCAATAACATATCATGCAGTACAGTCTGGCTACCATAGGGAATGCACAATGTGGAAGCAGTAAACATTTCAGTGATACATATACACACACACACATACATTTAAAGTGTTTTTCTTTTATTGTATCTGCTTTATTTTCTGAAAAAAAAAAAAAAAACAAAGAAAAATACTTGTTTTCCCACCTTTCTAAACTAGTATAGTCCAGTTTTTAGGTTAGTGCTGAATTCAGGGCTGTATTACAAGTTTCTGTGTTTACCCATACCTTACTTGGATAGAAGGAAGTTTCTCTGTTCACCTGTGAGACAAGGGAGCTTTGAGCAGCCTATCTGTCCCTGAAGGAGTGGTTTCAGCCCAGAAATTAGTAGTTTATTGGCCATTTTGAGCTTATTTTTATCACTTTAATTTCCCTGCTACAAAACCCACATTTGCAAGGTTTTGCACACCAGGCAGTGCCAGTTAGCTAGGGTATAACTATTCCCAGCTCCACAAAGTCTACTGTTCAATTTTTCCCTTGGAACTAGACAAACTTTCAACTTAAGTACTCAAACCGTTCACTTCTTAACCTGGTACTTGCTCAAAACTCATAGCAAGCACTAATAAACCTTAGCACTAGACCCCCCCTATACTGTAGAGAAGGACAAGGCTCTCTATTCGACCTTACCAGCCAATCAGTAAAACAGTTCACTGTACCTATCCAGGCATGTCCAAAGGGCAGTTTTAGGTGTACTATCTGGTCCAAATGGTGAATCTAGGCATTTTGAGGCAATGTTACAACTGCCTCATGTACACAGACAAGCCTCTCCTCCTAAAACCAAACACTAATACAAGAGATGCAATTATACAGCCAAACTGGAGGCTAATCTCACTCAACCCAAGACTGGAGCAGAAAGTCAAGAGGAGAAGGGAATCACCTGCATCACACCACCAGTCTCACAAAGACCTATGAAACCATCACTAGCAACACCACACATCAATACACAAAAACATACTCAGAGGCTCTAAATAAAATCTGCAAAAGCAACAGAGACCTCCAAAGCAGACATCCAAGCAACCTCCACCCCCCCAACACAAACCATGAAACACATTATTCACAAAACCAGTGTGCCACGCAATCACAGCCCTTAAGGCAAAATAACATACCCAACACACTAGTAATAGGTGACTCTATAGTCAGGCACACTGATGTCACACTCACAAGGCTGAACAAGGAGAAGGTTACTGTTAGCTGCCTGCTGGGTTCCAGGATCTGCAACATAACACAAGCACTCAGGGCATTACAGAACAAGTACAAATATGACTCTGTCCTTGTCCATGTTGGTGTGAATGACCTGAACCGTACCTCCCTGGACTACATGAAAAGAGACATGGAGGAGCGCTCTGATCATGTAGCCCAGGCAGGTATGACTCTGACCCTGAGTAGCATCCTGCCCTCACCAAGAATGATACCATGGTATAAAGAAAGAAAATATCAATTTCAACAATTCGCTAAGCTTCTGCTGTCATTCAAAGGGGCTCCAGTGTCTGCCAGCCTTGGATGACATGCTCGACAAGCCACGCTGCTTCGCTAGAGATGGCTTGCACCTGTCACCCCCTTGGCTTTTGAATACTGGCCAAGGCTCTTGCCACCCCCATAGTGCCTTTTTTAGACAAGGCTAAAAAGACAAACCCACCACCATAAATAGCACAAGTAACAAAAAACTAAGGGTAATGCCACTCAATACCAGAAGTGTAAACCTCAAAATGCATGCACTCGAGGCACGCCTCAGTATGGAGAAAATCGATATATGTGCAGTAACAGAAACTTGGTTTAAGGCTCCAGGGAGCACCCCTGGACTACCAGGCTACAACTCATACCATATATTTCAGCCACAAAACCCAGACCGAAATACGAAAGGCGGGGGCGTATCCATATTCATCAAGGATACCCACACCTCCAGGTTAGTGTTACAGCACAATGCTTCAGAGATCATCCACGTGAAACTAACAACGGGCAAAACTGAAATTCAAATTGTAGCTTTCTACAGAAAACCCACCATGTCCTAGGACCCCCATTCTGCATTTCTGGAAACACAGGGAAACATAAAGGTCCTACTAAACACCCTGATATTGGGCGATTTCAATTACCCAGCCATTAACTGGAAGAACTATTCAAGTACAAACTGCCTTGCCCAACATTTCCTAGAATTTATAAACTCAATTGCCATGGAACAACTGGTTAACACCCCCACCAGAGGTGACAACATATTGGACCTGGTCATCACCAACATGGGCGACCGGTGTTCCACACCGGAGGTCAACCCCTTGCTGGTTAGATCTGACCATAAACTAATCACTGTGGACAAACACATTCCACCCCACCCCCGGTCAAAGAAACCACTGTGAAAAACTTTTCAAAAGCAAAGTTCACATTACTTAAGACTGAGGTGGAAAGTTTCAAAGCCCCCATGCTAAAGGATAATGCTGTCCAAGATGCAAAATCCTTTACTAATGCACTCTACGGGCCCCCACAAGAATGCATGGATCGTGCTATTCCAAGCAAAATAAAGAATCACTCCTCCAAGAAAAGGAAACCACTCTGGTGGACCTTTACCATAAACAAGCTATACAATAGAAGGAGGAAATTAGTACAGAAAAGGAGTAAAATCCCAAGAAGGGAAGACATCCCTGATCAGTATCAGCAAGAAACTACAATCCCTCATTAAATCATCCAAGACTAGCTTCAAAAGAAAAATTGCCAAGGACTCCAAAGATAACCACAAGGCATTCTTTAGCAATGTCAAGAATCTAAGTGGCAATTCTCAGATCTGCTCAGAGTTAGTGCAGAATGGCACAAAATACATTGAACCGACCAACATTGCCAACATCCTGGCAGACAGGTTCAGTGCAAACCACACCCCCCTCTCACCCCCAAAAGGGCCCATAACCATACCAGAAGAATGTAGTGCCCCCTGAAATCATAGACACTCAGGTTAAAACAGCCCTCTCCAATGCCAAAAACACAGCATTAATAGGACCAGACAGTGTCCCAGGCTGTGTCCTACATGAGCTCTAAGATGAACTAACCCCTCACCTAAACACACTGTTCAAACTCAGCCTCTCCACAGGCTACATGCCAATAGAGTGGCGCACAGCAATGGTTATTCCACTCCACAAAGGTGGAGCCACAACAGACCCAAGGAACTATCACCCTATAAGCATGACTAGCTTGGTCTGCAAGGCTATGGAGCATATCATCATGGTTCTCATTAACACAGACATTGGGAACCTCCAAACCCTGGACCCTACTTAGTTCGGCTTTGTTAAGGGCAGATCATGGCTCTTAAACCTGGTGGACTTCTTTGAAACAGTTACCAAGGCTATAGATGAGGGAAAGGTGGTCCACACAGTCTATCTAGACCTCGCAAAGGCCTTCGACACCATTTCCCATTCAGGTATTATAGACAGGCTCACCATCCTAAACATAAACCCCTACATCACGAGATGGGTTGCAAACTGGCTCATGGAAAGAACCCACATGGTAAGAGTTGCGGGAGCTAGGTCTGACTCTAAACCGGTTACAAGTGGCATTCCCCAGGGCTCAGTCCTAGGATCCCTCCTGTTTGGTATATACTTCCCAGAGGTACATGCAAGCACAGGAGGACTGTGGCTGACCAAGTTCACTGACGACTGCAAACTTGGGGCTATAATTAAGTCTCTGGCTGACACAGACATCCTCCAAAAGGGTCTTACTGAGACAGATACCTGGTGTCAAAACCATGGCCTCAAGCTAAATGCCAAAAAGTGCATAGTCATCCCCTTTAGAAAAAACAAAGTACCCACAAATTACCACATAGGTGGTAGCCCACTAAATACAGAAGACGTAATAAGGGATCTGGGGACCCAAGTAGATAGTAACCTCTCCTTTGATAATCACATTGCCAAAGTGGTTAGAAAATCCTTCTATGTGACCCACCTAATCACAAAATGGTTTGTATCTAGATCAAAAGAGGTCATCGTGCCCCTCTACGCATCACTCATCAGACCCATCATAGAGTACAATGCCCCATTTGGGATGTACCTTACAAGACACCTGCAACAGGTGGAAAGACCACAGAAGTACCTCACCAAGAGGATCACTGGCCTCAAAAAGATGCCCTATGCAGCTCGGTTGCATACCGCATACTCGGTTGCATACCGCCTACTCAGAGGTGATCTCTGCCTAACATACAAGGCCATGTCCAACCCAGAATTGATGGACATGCTCCACCTAAAGAAAACCATATCCCCTTGAGCCACATGCTCTAGGGATCTAAACCTCACCACAACAATAAATAGGACGCGCTGGAGGGATAGATTCCCATCCCAGAGACTTCCCATGCTTTATATCACTCTATACCCCCCCCGCCTCTCTCTATATATAAAAAAAAAAATATATATATATATATAGAGAGAGAGAGAGAGAGAGAGAGAGAGAGATTATCTCTATATATGTATCTATATAAAACTCTACATATATATATGTATATATATATATATATATATATATATATATATATATATATATATATATATCTTATATGTGCCACATACTGATAGATAAGGGTAATCATGTCTGATGGGTATAGGGAGAGACAGTTATGTATGCATAGCTATCTGTATGCTTAAAGGTATATTGACATATCAGTTCTATAGGCAGATAAAGCTTCAGACATGGGCTGACATTAGCTAAGTATAGGAGCATGCCCAGTGTGACCATCAGTGCTTACAAGGGGACTCCATTCCAGACCTACCTGTACTCCAGACCAGGATTTTGTGTGCTACAGCCAATTGGCTGCTGCACCTGATTACACAGTCCAGCACCTCCATGATATAATGCCCAAGGGATTCTCCAGCTGTGTGCTGGCCGTAATATCTGGCTAGACTGAACAGGGTTTTTCATCATACATCTGGTACATTTTACATAGCAATGTAATTTCCTGGTACATCAGTGGCAGATCATTATAGATTAATGTGAGGAACTGCTGACAGACATTTGAGTTAGTGACTCCATACACAGCAGGGATCACATGCTACTGCATGATCTGTTCTACTCTGCACTTTCTAGTAGTTCATCCTTTTCCTTATATGTGGCCCTTTCTCCTCCTCTTGTTCCTGGCTTTGTTCACAGTTGCAGCTCTATGTAGTTGTAGGTATGCTGTGACTGGGATACAAGATGTAACACCACACATAGGGTTACAGACTTCACACCTTTGACAGTACCTGTTTTGCAGGATGTCCTGCATTGCACCACATATGTCTACTCTGGTCCTCAGTTTGTGTTATTAGTATTATAATGCTACATGGTGCCCATACCTCTCAACCTCTTAGAGCAAGAAATCTGGACAATACCATATACAAAAGTGGGACACAGGCCCAAAAAGTAGGGCATATTTTAATATTGCTCTTAAAAACTTAGACAGTTGGTAGAATAATAGGTTTTGTATTAGCATAAATTTTCTGAAGGGTATGATGTCTGCAACTCAAATGTCTATCATTAATTTCTAACATCGACCTTTATTTATTTGCCACTAGTTTGCCAGAAAATTAAAATGTTATGAGAAATGGACCAGAAATATGAGGCAAAAATGTGGACATTCTATGGAACTCTGTACATTTGAAAGGTATGATGGTGCCCACTGACTTGTTGAAAGTACTGACACAGTTACGTGATGGCCTTTACATCCTGCTGCTACTCTGACTTGCTACAACCTGCTGTTCTACTAGCCACCATCTAGGTTACTCAGAGCTGTGTACTACCCATACTTGTGGCCCTCTTTCCCTCCATTTTCTCTGCCTTTGTCCAGCTTTCTTGTAGTAACAAATAATGGCATATGGACAGTCTGTAGAGCTATTACCTTAGGTGTCGCTCACAACAAAATAGTAGGTGTAACCAGTCTCAAACCATGAGCACCATCAACCATGAGAATGTACTCAGCCCACTAAGCCATAACAGCCACCAGACAGTGCAGTTTAATTCCTGGCACTATCAACCACAGACATACATAGCACATTGACCCCTGCATATTGTGGACATGGAACATGCCACCAGGTTTCTTGGGACAGTCCTGGGATTGTGTGTTCTACTGCTATTACCTTGCAAACACAATGTTACTGCAGTTGCATTGGAACACGGGTGTGTTAGGGGTAGAGGACTCTAACACTGACAGTCATGTATCTCTCCTGTGACCCTGCTGTTTGCCATTTCCCTCACATAGTGCAGTGGGTTTTGCTGGCTTAGAACCTACTGCATATTATGGGGCAGCCAGTTTGGGCATAGAGTTCCTGTTGTCCCACATATCTCTCAGTTGTCTGCAGGTATCCCAGCAGCCCACTCTATTCCATTGCATGCATGCAGCAGGTTCATACATATGCTACCATAGTCTAGTACCCCATACATTTGTTGTAAAGAAGAGTAACTTACCTTGTGCCTGCAGCAGTTGAGATCACAGTGCTTTGTGACTAACTCTGTCAGATGCATGCAGTACACAGCCAATACATGGTAAGGTACAGGTTGTGTGGTGTGGCTGGCATCCTTTTTATTATGTATGTGAGTTGGAGTGAGGTGTCAGTCCCAAGGCCCATAGGATATCAGTGCATGTGCTATGTGTTGCTTCTTTGTCAAAGCCAGGGAATACTGGGCATGCCTACATCTGCCTACAGGCTCAGGGCATTCCTCTTCCGAGTTGCCCAGTGGCAGTGGGGACTTTGGCACTTGTGGGGGTCTGTGTGTCCCTTCCCTGTGATGTTCCTGTTGCAGCTGTTTCCACGGGATCATATTGTGTAGCATGGCACATACTGTGAACATGTGTGCACATGTGGCTGGAGAGTACTGAAGGGCTCCAGCAGATATATAGAGGTAGTGGAACTGTGACTTGAGCAGCCCAAACACATGCTCTATGATGTTCCTGGTTTGTAATAAACAAAAAATGATTAATGATTTCCAATATTGATACTTGCCCAGTTATATGACACTACGAATAATCATAACTTATGATCTTGACTAATAATTGAATCTACTAATGTAATTATGAATTTATTAAATAGCAGAAATATAATTCATTGGTGCTATTAATAGTGGATTCACATTCTAAGAAACAGATATTTATTTATTTATTTATTTATTTATTTATTTGATTATTTAATATATGAAACTACGAATAATCATAACTTATGATCTTGATTAATAATTGAATCTACCAATATAATTATGAATTTATTAAATAATAGAAATATAATTCATTGGTGCTATAAACAGCGGATTTACATTCTAAGAAACAGATATTTATTTATTTATTTATTTGATTATTTAACTATTTATCCAATTTATTTATTTATGCAATATTGCTATAGAGCAACTTATAACAGAGCAACGCTCGATACATATGTTATTATGTTTTGATATTGAATGTGTTTTAAATGTGTTCATCCATTTTGTATATCAGGTAGCTTATTTCAATTTGGTTTAATTTAACTTTTACTATTTCTGAAAACACTCGTCGTCAGTATCAATTTCTAGAGTCTATATTGATTACTAGCTGCAGCATGGTGTTGTACATCTTAGTGTTCCTGAGTATTCAGGCTCCCTTTAAATGGAATGCAGTATTCAAAAATTCTTTAATTAGTCTCTATTAACTTTTTAATTGGAAAATTGCTTGAGTTGTTTGTTTTAATTTGGCGCCTTTTTAGATTTATCTGTATAAATAGATGTTTTGAATTTTATATGCATTGTCTGATGAAGCGTGGTGGTGACCACGCGAAAGCGCTTACAATAAACGTTTTTGGTCTTCGTACACTGGATTACCTGTTACTTATTGCAAGAAAGTGAATTTATAGTTCCTGATTTAATGACTTTTTGTTGTACTCTATATGCTTACCGCATACTGATGCTTAGTGCATACTTAGCAAGCGAAGCCATTGCTCCTGATTTACTGCTTTGCCGCTGTACTTCTTGTGAGCTTTAAGTCCAGATTGGATACATCAGGACTTTACACAGTTTCGTGGTGAGAGAGCCTGGTTGTTTTCTTCATTTCTTCATGTTCCTGGTTTGTGTGTGTGTCTCATTATGGTGTTCTTCTGTAGGTGTGTGTGCATTTCTGATGGCATCATCATTGATGGTTCCAGTGCATAACCAGCATCCCCCAGTAGATGTACACATGGGATGTCCCCCTGGCAAATGTCTGGTACAGATTTGGTGCGTGCCAGATGTGGGAGTCATGAAAACTGCCAGGGCTGCTTGCACACGCATTCATGATAATGCCCTGGGTATTGCACATGACCTGGCAGTTGATGGAGTGATACCCCTTGCAGTTGACATAGACTCTGCCATCCTCACCAGGTGGTGCTTTTGACATGCACATGAGTGCAGTCTATGGCACCCAGTACCTCAGGGTAGTGTGCTACATGGAGGAAGAGATGAAAAAGTTTCAGAATTTTTCATCAAAATTCTTATTATTTATAATTAACTTATATAACTTGGACAAGCTTCCATTGCAGGTCAATTTGCTGTCAATGATAGTATTCATATATTCATATAATGGAGGAATAACGTTCTGTTCCTTTTCACTCATATAATCTACAAATTCATTTAATTCCTTACTAATGGATAATATTAACTGGTTAACGGATTCATCCAACTTATAAGGGAAAATTCAATAAAGCCTACACCAAGTGATTTTCCATGCAGTCATAGTGGCATGGCCCCAAAACAGAAACCAGCAGTAAAGCAATCCAATAAACAGAGCAGATGTGCGTGCACGAGCGTGTAGAGACAGAAGTGTCCTTAGAATGCAAATTACCTCACAAGCAGGTGAAATTCATGCAAATAAGGGTGATTTGTGATCCAATAAGCTGAACGGTACCTGTGTAGGAGGCGTGTTGGTGTCAGAAATGTACACAGAAAGTAACAGTGTACAGAAATGTAAAAATTAAACAGGGGCTGTAAAAGCCCAAAAAGAAGGTGGGATATAGCAATGTAGGGATGGAAATGGCCAAAACTATGCCCAGTGAATCCAAAAAGCAATGAAAATCATTATAAAATATTATTTTTTTAATAAACATATTATGTTTGCGTGGCTTGCAGCAACGCGCAAACATGCTGTTATGCAAAAAAAAAAAAATATATATATATATATATATATATATATATATATATATATATATTAAAATGTTGAAAAACTGCAAATAAGACATTTGCAAAAATAATGCATTATAGTGCCCTGTATGCAGAGTTTGCAATGGCAGGTTTCAGTAGTTGCTGAGGAGGCAGGGCCTGGAGTAGTGAAGTATCCAGGCTTTGTGTTTATCCAGGGAATATGCAAGGATATGCATGCAAATGAGCTGGGGTTACTGAATAGCAAAATTGGGCCATTGTTTCTGCAAATAAAACCTGTGCAGGGCCAGAAGTGTGTTTCTATTAGCAAAATAGGTAGCTGACATCAAAAGGGGATGTGTCACACTGTGTTTAAGCAGATTTGAGCTCAGCAGCGCCCGTTTGTGCTCAGCTAAGCACAGCTAAGCAGAGGGGGTGTCCAGTGCTGCTATGCTTTGTTTAGCTGCGGAGCATGTATTTAGCTGGTTTAATCTAAGCTGAGCATGCCCATGCATGGGGGTGTGTCTAAACTGCTGAGCACTATTTATACTAACACTGCGAGTTTGTGCGCTGTGCCCCACTGCTTAGCAGTTAAAGGAATTTAAAAGAAATACAAGGAAATAGCCTGGGAAAGCCAATCAAGTATAAATGACTGATAAACCCTGCTCCACTGACACTGGGCCATTCTAAACCTTCATTGATAGACCTGGCAGGTGGAATGCATCATAGCCAACTAATCACACAGGCTGCATCTGCAGCACATCACTATAAAGGATGCATATAACCTTCAATCTGATTTTTCCTACATACTCTGCATCATTGGACTATACACTTGGGAATTTTAACTGACAAAATGATAGGGGCTGCTGCTCTGCTACATCTGTAGGTGCTACAGTCTGAGATCAGTGCTGGTGCTGATGCTGACAATAGGTCTAGACTGAAAAGGAGAAGAGTGTTCAGGCCCAGGGTAACCTTCAAGGGGCTACATGAGATGGAGATAGTAGAGCACTACATGGTGGACAGAGACATACTATAACAACTCACCAAGCTTTTCCACCCTCAACCCAGAGCTTACAGAGGGGAACCCATCCCAGTGAAAACGAAGGTCTGTGTAGCCCATAGAATAGTAGCTACAGGTACTGTTCAAAGACCTGCTAGGGACATGATGGGAGTCTCACAGGCATCTGCATCCAGGGTACTTCACTAGTTTCTGGCTGCCATGTAAACATGCCAATGAGTGCATATATTTACCCCACACCCCTGAGGAGAGGGCCAGCAATAAACGTCTCTTCCATATATTTGGCCATTGGCATGGAAAAATAAATACAAATATATAAAATAAAAGTTTTTTTTTTTTTTGGCCGATCTCGGCCATTTAAGCTTAGGGCAGCACCACACAAATGGGATCTTGGGGGAAAAAATTAAAAAGCATAAATAAATGTGAGATCTGCATTTTGCCATTATAGTCAATGGCATGCAGAATGAAAACAGACTAGGGAACAGTGGTTGCTAAGGGGAAAGGCTCACTGTGATGCAGTAACTATGGATTAAGGCAGTGGGGTATGTTAATGAGGGGACTTATATTGAATCATTAATTTCTTCTAAGTGTCACACTGCACCTAACCATGTAGGTGTTCTAAGATGGATGTGTAAGCAAGAGAGGTACACGCCATCAAAAGGGGGCATGTCATGCTTGCTGTAAAAACATTGGAGCTCTGTTGCCTGGATTTGCACATAGCTAAGCACAGCTAAGCCTGGGTGTCCTACTTAGCTTAGCTGTGCTTAGCTAAGCGTGTTTGTGGCTAGGGCATGCTATTTGTTTTTCAACAGTATTTACACTCACTGACCGGATTTGCGCGCCATGCCCAAGGGCTTAAACAGGAAGGATTTAGGGAAAAAAAGGAAATAGCAGAACAAGGGAAATGCAGTACAAATTAGTAATGTGGCACTCTGCGCCTCCCTATGGGCTATTGAAAGCAGCCAATAATACTGCTAGCAGGTGCCTGCACAGCAGAAAATGGGAGGAGATGTAACAAAAAAAGAAAAATAAAGCACAACAGCACAATAAAGGAGAAATTAAGTAGAAATCAGTAATATGTGACTCTTGCAACCCATAGGCTATTGAAAGCCATGAACAATAGAGCTGGCAGGTGGCTACATAGCTAAAAATGGGAGGAGATGTAAGTTAAAAAAAAAGGGGCAACAGCAGAATAAAGGCAATCATGCACAAATTACCACTAATGCCTCTAACACTCACAGTGGTCAATTCAAAGCCATGAGTAATATAGCTGGCAGCTGAAATATATCACAGACAACCAATCACACAGGCAGCATCGGCAGCACAATAGTTTAAAGTTTGGAAGCACCTTACAGTCTGTTTTTTTCCCACAAACTCTGCACCATTGTTGTATATATGCGGGGTGAATTTTAACTAGAAAAATGTTAGGGGCTGCCATTACTTTGATCCATCAGTATGTGCTGGAGGCTGACTGTGGTGAGGAAGATAATGCTGATAACTGCCCTAGACTCAGGAGGAGGAGAAAAGTGTTCAGACCCAGAGTAACCCACCAGGGCCAACTTGATCTGGAGATAGTAGACTGCTACATGGTGTAGAGGGACATACCT
Source organism: Protopterus annectens (assembly GCF_019279795.1). Lineage (NCBI taxonomy): Eukaryota > Metazoa > Chordata > Ceratodontiformes > Protopteridae > Protopterus > Protopterus annectens. The sequence goes on from NC_056729.1 coordinate 1,318,470,241, forward strand.
CAGCAACTTGTTGAGCTGTGCCACCCTCTCGTCAGAGCCAGAACAAAAAGAGGGGAACCCATCCCAGTGGATACTAAGGTATGTGTACCCTTAAGAATACTAGCTACAGCTACTTTCCAAAGATCTACTGGGGACATCATGGGGGGTCTCACAGGCATCTGAATCCAGGGTACTCCACCAGTTCCTGGATGCCATGCTACCACATGCCCGTGAGCACATATACTTCCCCCACACCAGTGAGGAGTTGACCACCAATATGCATCTCTTCCACCATGCAGCAGACTACCTGGAGGTACTGGGTGCAATAGACTGCACGCACATCCACATCTAAGCACCACCTTATGAGCAGGGTAGGGTCTATATAAACCACAAGGGCTTTCCCTCCATCAACTGCCAGGTCATGTGCAATGCCCATGGCATTATCATGAATGTTTGTGCTGGCAGCCCTGGAAGCTATCACAACTCCCACATCTGGCATTCCTCACGGCTGTATCAGGGATTTGCCAGAAGGGACATCTGCTGGGGGATGCTGGCGATGCTCTGGAGCCATGGATGATGACACTCATCAGAAATGCACACACACCCATGCAAGAACACCATAATGAGTCACACAAACAAACCAGGATCATTACAGAGTGTGTGCTTGGGATGCTCAAGTCATAGTTCTGCATCTTGGACATATCTGGTGGACCCCTGCAGTACTCTCCAGCAACATGTGCACACATGTTCATAGTATGTGCCATGCTACACAATATGATCCTGTGGAAACAGCTGCATCAGGAACAGGATGGGGTAGGGCCACATAGCCCCCCACCATTGTCAAGGTCCCCACAGGCACAGAGAAACTCCAATGAGGAACTCCCTGAGCCAGCCCCTGTAGGCAGGTGGAGGCATGCATAGGCTATGCTCAGGCCTTGGCAAAGAGGCAATGGATAGCACACACACTGACACTGTAGGCACCCATGGACTGACACCTCTCTCTAATCAAACACACAGTAAAAATGGATGACACACACATCACACTACCTGTAAATTACAATGTATAGGCAGTGTACTGTGTGCATCCAACATATGAGCCCTCAAGCACTGTACACACAACTGCCACAGGCACAAGTCAGTCACCTTAACAATAAATTAATGTATCCACTATGTTCTGCTAGCATTTGTATGGTATTGTTGCATGCATGAAAGGGTATGGGTTGGACTACTGGGAGAGCAGCAGGCAACTGACAGCTATGTGGGACACCAGGTGTGTGCCCAATACTGATCTCCCAACACAATGCATCAGTACCCTAGGTGGCAAATCCCCACAGCAGTATATATTTGTGGACAACTAACTAGGGGGTCATAGCTCACAGCCATGGATGTCATTGTGGGGTCCCATACCCCCCCAGATGCACACAGCAAGTAAGCTGTAGGAAACCGGAGAGAGATGTCTGGCAAAGCTCCACAAATGGTAGCAATGTTGAGTCACCCCCTACAGTCCCACACAGTAATAACACAGCAGGTCTCACAGTGGCAGTGAGGCTCTGAAGGGTAACAAGTCTGACATGCAAATGTATGCCAGTACAATCTCACTTGTGTTCTTAACTAATATGCCTGTAATCTCCAAGACAGGGCACAGTACTATGGTAAAGTGAAACAAAATGTAAAGCAGATATCAGCACAGTCTCTGCAAATGTCTACAGTTGGCAGGTGTGACCCCTCTCATATACACACAGAAATGCAGTAACATGTATGTTTGCAGGGAAATAGCAGCATAACACAGACTGGTAGGGCTGTCCTACTACACACCCAACAGGCGAGACGCTATACATACTGAGGGTGTCCATCTATCTTTATAACAGGTTTGGGGTGTTTTTCGTGTTCAGCCAAGGAGATTAATACATCTTCAATGTGTATTTTTGTGTGAACTATTTTCGCTGACTGGATTAACACTTTTGGGATCTTGGTGCAACACATATTCAGATACTTAACTGATTCTTCCTAGAGGTACTGTAAACGCAAAGGTACAACACGAACTTTCTTGTGCAATATAATTTTGGAATCATATTGACTAATTTTTGGACTTTAAGGTTGGGTTGTATATCCTTCACTATTTCATATGGTGATATGGTTTCATGATGTTTCCATGTGATTTTTCATTACAAATATTACAAATATGTTTGTTTAATGACTGGCGATCTAATCTATATGTTTAAACTATTTTTTTATATGTACAAAATCTTTTTTGACAACCATCAACAACAGGAATTATTGGGGAGAGTTTTTATATCAAGGATATGAGTGTTTAGCTTAGTTTGACTGGATTATATACTCGATAGGTTGTGAACTAAGATTTTCAACCAAGCACTATGTCAGGCCTATTGTCGTTATACTATTGAATGGTCATTGTTCCATTACTCTTAATACGCAGTATACTACATTTGACAGAGGTGTACCTACCACTTACTTATTTGTTTTTTGACAAACTTTAATGATTATTTAATATTGTGGTTTACACACTAATGTCTGTTTTTGGTCTTTACATTGTTTATCTAGCCTCACTATACTGGTTAGAGTAATGTTTTTTAAGGATGACAACATTTTTGGGTTAATAATTGTCCTTAATAGTATCTACATTAGCAGGAACATCTAAATCTAGTACAGGCTATTTCTATAGTGCTTTTGGCACAGGGGCTTCACAATTCTTTGTTTTTCAGACCTGGTACTATTATAATATTGTTGCTGCAGGTTTTGGTCTACTATACAGTACAAAATAATATTTAATAGTCTAACAGTCTTAACAATTTTTTTTGTCATTTATATACTATCAGGTTTCTATATAGCATTACAATATTGCTAGTACCTCAATAATATTCCAGTTTTTGGCATAGGGGCTTTATAACCTTTGTTTTTCATGTTTTACATTGTCATCACACTGTTTTGTAGACTTTGGCTCACTGTTTTTGATAAAGTATAATTTAATAGTTAATAGCTTAATGGACCCAGGTCTTTCTTTCATATATACACTATTAGGCTTCTACACAGTGACATAACATTTGCTTAGAATCTTAATAAAATTCTAGTATACGGTTCGCATTATGCTTTTGCATTCTTTTTATTAGGTTTTCACCCCAATGATTCGGTTTAATATATCACCAAATTATTTTGGTTTGGCTGATTTTTGCAATTGAATGGTTCATCCCCATCGGGGCTTTTTTGTGATAAATTTATGTACACGATCTCCGACTATGATAATGTCATAGTACTAAAATACATTTTTTATAATTTATAATTTATGTTTATTCAAATTTTGGTTTGCAATTAGGGACACAGCTGGTTGATATATACATCTTTTGGGCTGTTATTGTCCCTTTAGATTGCTGACTTAGTTTTATTACTAATATTGTCAGCTTTTCTTTTCCAAAATGGATTTTGCTAGTTTCATTTCAGGATTATCTGCAGACAGAGAAGACTTAAGGGTTTTTGGTGTAAGTTGCAACAGTGGGGAATTTACAAATAATATAGGTTCCTCAGATGCTGAATCTAAATGCTGTGCAGCTTTTCAAGATTTGTTTACACACCTTAAAACCCTGAGATCCAACATATGGCACTCGAAATTATTTAAAGCCTATCTAGCCAAGGGTATTACACCCAGAGGGCTAAGAGTGCGCATCCAGCCCCTGGTTTCAAATGCGGATGAGGAACTCATTGAACAGTGGTCATCCATTCAACAACGTGCGGCCAATTCTTTTGTTGAATCATTATCCAAATTCTATGACAGGACCATAGATTCTGAGATCCAGTCTGTCACCAGATTAGTAGAGGCTATTAAGCCCTATGAGGATGAACCATTCTTTAAACCCCAGTTAAATAAGATAGTACAGGACATCAGGATATTGGAGGAACAATTACGCAGCAGGAAGATCAAAAAATTCCAGAGGGATCAAGGGGACTATCAGGGTTCCAATCCCTTTGCAGCAAATACAAAACAGGTTAGGTTCACTCCCAATTTTAATAAATTTTCTAGGAAGAAAAGACCCAGATCCATCCTTAAGAAATCTGGACATACATCAGGGTCTTCAACAGAAGATGCATCTTCATACACGATAGTGAGCCTCAGTCCAACTTGGGTTCACCGGCCCCCAAAAGAACCCCAGGTTTTGCCCCTTTAGGTCCAAGCAACACAGGGGCGGTAGGAAACACAGAAGGCATTACAAACATTCAGGGGTTGTTGAAAATGGCATTGGAGAAATAAACACGACTTTTGATAACAATGTTTTGAATTTGTCTGATTTTGTACCTTCTCCTACCCAATTGTCAGTATTGAACAAAGGTTTAACATTTGTACCTGGGTTTATCATTACTGAAGATAGTATGGCTCAGGATGTTTTTTCCTTTTGTAGATTACTTAATCTGAAATTGTTTTTTGGTGATTCAGGTAGTTCTAAGAGTGACAAATTTATTTATCACAAATCTAAATTCAATCCACCAATGCACCCAAATGTACTTCAATTTCAACGCAATATTCTCAAAGATCTACATTTTTCTGGTGAATGTTTGCATTGGAAAACTAACAACATCTCTTTAGCTGAAAAGCTGGCTATTGCTGATTTACAGAAAAATCAGAACATTGTAATTACTTCAGCTGACAAAGGGGGTGCTGTGGTGATTCTAAATTGGTTTGATTATGACAAGGAAGCCATTAGACAATTGTCAGATCAAAAATACTACTCACGTATGATCATTAACCCTACATCCAGGTTTCAAAAACAGATTGAGGAATTTATCCTTTGGGCTCAGGATGAATTTATTATTACAGAAGAGACTGCACAACAACTTATTGTACACGACCCCAATCCACAATATATATATTTTCTACCAAAAACTCACAAGAGTCTCATCAATCCCCCTGGCCGTCCCATTGTGTCTGGGAGAGGGTACATCACAGAACCCCTTTCTTTGTTTCTTACTCAGCAACTTAAACCATTGTTGGCCTTTGTACGATCACGCATACATGATACCACCATGTTTCTCAACATCATATCTGACAGTCAGTTAGAAGAGGACTGGCTAATGTGCACTTTAGATGTCTGTTCCTTGTATACCAACATTCCTCACAAGTATGGCTTGGAGGCTTTGTCCTTCTGGTTAGATCAGGCTAGTTTATATGAACCCCTTTTCAACTCTTTTCTGGTGGAACTAGCCAAATTTGTCTTAACCAGCAATGTATTTTTTTATCAGGACAAATGTTATTGACAGGTCAAGGGTACAGCTATGGGAGCTTTCTTCGCTCCCATATATGCTGACCTCTTCATGGCCTTTGTTGAACATCACATCATTTACAACTCACAAAACAACATCCACTTGGAACACATTGACATTTGGCGCCATTATCTTGATGACTGCTGGATGGTTTGGAGAGGAGACATATCAGGGCTTATGGATTTCATTTCATATCTCAGTAACAACATTTGGGGTTTGGAATTCACCTTACCTTATGATTACAATGCCATTACTTTTCTGGATGTTGCCATCACAAGATTGCCAGACCACACACTATCCACGGAAGTATTCAGGAAACATCCTGAATACAATACCATTTTACACGCTTCCAGTTTTCATCCACCTCATGTCATACGCAACATTCCCAAGTCACAATTCATCCGCATTAAACAGATTTGTTCCACTGACAATGCCTTTCAACATCATAGGAGGGACCTAACTGAAAGATTTAGGTCCAGGGGTTATCCCATGTGTCATGTGTCTAGTGCCAGTAATATGACCAACTCTTCTAACAGAAATGATTTCCTCAAGTATCAGAAACACACCTCTGACAAAAGTAATATATTAAGATTTACCACTACTTATGCCCGGAATTCAAATCAACTCATTGACAGTATTAATAACCACTGGAACATCTTACAATATGATTCCAACATCTCTAAATTCATTCCAGATCGATGCCAGTTCTCATTTAGGAAAGGCAAAAATTTTGCGGGTTTTTTTAATCATTTCAAACATGGCAGTAGGGTCGACAATACCCAATTTAAACAAACCACATTGTCAGGGGAACCACTGACTGGGTGTTTCCCATGTGGATATTGTACCAGTTGTGATAAAATTGACAAATCCAAACAATTTTCCAGTCGCAATTTTTCACAGGTTTATGACATAAATTTTTTTGCCAACTGTAGCAGTGACTGGCTTATCTATCTGGCCAGTTGTCACTGTGGTGCTTTTTATGTTGGACAGACTTCCCGGCCACTCAGAATTAGAATTACAGAACATATCAGCAACATTAGGACCCACAAGACAACGAATGCCTTATATAAACACACCTCGGTACACAATACTGCCAAATTCACATTCATGGTTATTGATATCACACAAGGGAACAGAACAAATAAAGCTGGCTGGCATTCAATACTCAATACTAAAGAAAATAAATGGATTATCAAAATGGGGGGATTATCCCCACCTGGTCTTAATGACAATTTATGAATCAACCAATGGGCTTTATGTAACCTCTTTATATAGTTTGGTCACACTTTTGTTTTTGTCTTATCTCACTGATGAAGGTTGTGTGATACCCTACCGAAACCAGTCTGTCACAAAAGTGTAATTTATGTGGAGGTTTTTTAACCTGTCACAATAAAAAGTTTATTTCAGGATCTAAGTTTTGCTGGTTCTGTTCCTTTTTGCTTCATGTTACCTTTGGGACCTTGCAATTGCTTCACGTGCAGGAACTTTTCTTATGTTACACTACTACACATGAAAACATGTTGCATGTGTTCAATATGCAGAGGTCAATGAGCTATGTGCATGTGTGGTGAATATTGTCAGGATCTGGTCAGCATCCTTTCCTGGCTGTCATTTTGTACTGCCCTTGTACAGGCTGTCTGTCAATGGGCTATGTACAGATAACTGCAGTGCTGATGATTATGCATGTCACTGATGCCTATTGCTCTGTGAATTAACATACCTGGAAGGCACAGTGCTATGTGGAATATACTATACTTAGAATGGACTTCTTGAGGGCTGTGTAGCCGTTGTGCTATGGCTTTTGTGAATAATCACGCATCAGTTGTCATTGTGGCTTTTTTCCTTGTTTTATGTCTGCTTTTGTATATAATGGATATGCCTGCACAGTATAATGCATACTGTACCCACACACCCATAATGTCAAACCTCTGACAGCAACATGTCTGAACGAGGGCAGAAGGAAATGTGGAACAAAGGCACAATGATAGGCATGTGTTGTAAATATTGCTCTATTATACTGAGAAAGTTGGTAGGGTAAGGGGTTTCCAGTAGTGGGAATTGTCTGAAGGTTTTATGTAGGCTGTCACAGGAATGTCTGTCAATATTTTGTAACATCACTCTTCAATTATACTGAAATAACTTGCCATAAAAACACATGTTTATACAGACTGGACAGAACCTGTAGCGAAACAGCTGGACAATGTGCTAAATATTTTGCAGCAGACAGGTATGGCCACACCAGGATATGACATCTCAGGTTTCACAGATAACACAGAAGCAGACGATCTCCAGCCAGTATATAGGTCCATAGGTTCATAGGTAGGTTCATAGGTAGGTACTAGGCTATCAGCCCTAGGGCCTATACAAGCCTAGCCAAAAAGGCACCCTGGCGTTCGCCACCCAAGAAAATTATCAGCAAAATATCAACATGTTGCTGGACTATCACTCAAGTGGCTATAGCCACACCGCCCAATTCACCTTGTTGGGCAAGAATGTACATAGCTGCCATCATAATATCAGTTTACACATCAGACTACTAGTATTCCTCTGGTAGAGCACTGTATTAATTTCAGGATGTCTGACACTAGGTAATGACACAATACATTGCACTGTCAGAATACCGGTATGTAAGAAAATGTCTGTCAAAACAAACCATTACCCAAAGGAAAGCCCTCTGTACTCCTGAGAGGTATGTCTGTACACACAAAACCCTGTACCGGAGTACACTTATTTCTGGAATGGAGTACCACTCTAACTACACAAGGTCACACTGAGCATGCTCCTACACTTAGAGAATCACATGACATGTTGGCATCTACATTGGTTATGACTATATTGTGTAGATATATCTGTGCATACAAACAGCTATTTACACCTTAACTGTCCCTACACACACACACACACACACACACACACACACACACACACACACACACACACACACACACACATTTCAGACAGGATTTTCCCAGCTAGCTGTAGCTGGCCCATATGTGATATGTCTACATCTGTTGTGTGTGACACACAGGCATACATATATGGCCAAAAGATAACTATATATGTCAAGCATACACACACATAGATGTGAGGAAGGGACAGACAGTGATAGACTGAGACACACAGGGGGACACAAACAGCAGTGTGGGTCACACATGGCTACCCTGAATGGCATACAGTGATGTCCTGCTGTGGACAGTGGCATACTGATTTTAAACAGTTGCATGTGCAAGCATAAATGGTGAGTCCTATTGTGTAATAGTAGTGAGGGTCAGGTGTTAGGATCAAATCACCTGCCTGTGTGTCTGTGTGTCTGTAGGTCTAAGTATTAGCAGACTGTTCCCACTCAGTACACATCACATTGGCCATCTGCACAAGATTTGCTGCTGTCAGTCATCTTAGAAGTACCACTGGATACCTACTACCTGTATACGCTCTGTAACACATGTGATAACTGCGTAGCACTATAGTGCAAGTAACTAGAGAGGTAGGAGTTCTAAACTCAATACTGGCAAGTGTGTGTGTGTGTGTGTGTGTGTGTGTGTGTGTGTGTGTGTGTGTGTGTGTGTGTGTGTGTGTGTGTGTGTGTGCGCGCGTGTGTGTGTGAGATGGTGTGTGAGAGATGGTGTGTGCAACACTGAGGGAGTTGTGTGTTTGTCGGTGAAACAGTTTTATGCCAGTCCCACCCATAACAATTCACACTGCCCCACCTTATCAGTTCAGATGATGTCAGTCCCTTATCAGCAACTTTGGCCAGCTGTCAGCTCTACAAGCTCAGTGGTGTGTGGGATTAATACTTCACACTATAGTACAAATAGCTACTTTGTCAGGGGTTCTATTCTGGCATCTGGCAAATGTGTGTGTGGGTGTGTATGTTTGTAAGCAGCAGTATTTTGATACATTTCCTACACACTGCCCTACTTTATCAGTCCTTCTGATGTCATTCCCCATATCAACACCTTTGGCCAGCTTGCAGCCTAGTCACCTCTGTATCACATGTGATAACTGTGTAACACTATGGTACAAATAACTGCTTAGTTAGGGGTTTTACTCTCATATCATGTAAGTGTGTTGGTTTGTAGCACAAACTATTTTGATAAGTTTAATACCCACCGCCCTACTTTATTAGTCCTCCTGATGTCATTTCCTTTATAGGTTCACAAGTGTGTAGTAGGCTAATTACCCAGGAGCCTTTACAAGCCTAGCACATAGAAGGGCCCTGCCATTGTGCCACCAGATGTTACTTCCCAGTGGCTGTATCAAGTAGCGCCACTGAAGTGATCCTTGGGTTGAACCATCTATGCCCCATCCAATCATCAAGATTTCTCTGAAAGAGAGTCAGCTAGGTACTCTGCATGACATGTATGGGAAGTGTATTCCAGGGCATGCACAGTCTCTTAGTGAGGGACCTTTCACACCAGGATGTTGTGGTGATTGTGGTATTGAGGTAGAAGTTTCTGCAGTGTGTGGTGTGGATGGATTGGGATGTATTTATATGTAGCATTTCTAAAACAGCTGGGTCACGCATGGCTTTGTAAGTCAAGCACAGATAGCCACTAATTAGGTGATATAACACAGATAATAGCTTGAGTCTTTTGAGTCTGACTGCATAGGATGTGTATGTAATGACTATGAACCCTTTTGGTAGGTGCTTCTGAGGCCTCTCCAGCTGTTGCAGGTGTCTAATGAGGTACATGGCAAATGGGCCATAATACTTGAGGAGTGGTCTAATGAGGGGAACAGTAGACAGAGATCATAACCTCTGTCTTCCTGGATGCAAAACCCTTGGTAATGCAATGTGCCATATCGAAGCTCTTCCTGACCACAGTGGCAATGCGGTGCTTGAAGGAGAACTTGCTGTCAACCTGTGTCCCCAAATCTATTATAATGCATACAGTGTTCATTGGGCTCCCATCAGTGTGGTACTTACTGGAAACTGAGTGTTTTACCAAGGGGTATGATGAGGCATATTGTGGTGTTAAGCTTCTGAGCATGGTTTCCACACCACTCAGTGGTCTCTGTGAGGCCTTTCTGTAGGATGTGTGCATCACTTGTGGAGTTAATCATAGCTCCCAGATTGCAGTCCTCTGTGAACTTAGCCATAGCTCTTGTGTGTTGGGCTGGACTCCTGAGAAGTAGATGCGGACAGGGCACTACCCAGTACTGATTCTTGTGGGACTCCACTTATGATTGCTTGCCAATCTGACCTGGGGTTTGCCACTGTCACACTTGTGTGTTCTGTGAACCAGTTTGCAAAACAAAACAATGATATATGGGTTGATGCCTAGTTTGTTGGGTTTATCAATAGTCCCTCATTGAGGGATGGTATCACAAGCTTTAAACAGATTGAGGTAGGCTGCATGCAGTGCCTTATTGTCATACACAGCCCTGGTGACTCAGTCAAAGACATCAACCAGGTGGAGCAGGCATGATCTATCATTCACAAAGCCAAACTGTGTGGGTCCAGAGTTAGGAGATCATCTATATCTTGGTCAATCAGGTCCCTGATGATGCAGTCCATACTCCTACATAGTAGACTTGTCAGGTTAAGGTGCCAATAATCCCCATGGTCTGTAGATGCTACCCCTTAATGGAGAGGGATGACTGTAGCAGTGTGCCATTTTTGAGGGACAAAGCCTGAGGTGAGGCTGTGACTGACCAGGGTGCACAGATTTCATCCAAGGTCTCTTTGTATGCCATGTAGAACACAGCCATGGATATGTTGGGGTCCCATGGAAGCTGTAATCTTGCTTGTGGACGATGCAGATCTAACCTGGCCTTCAGTACTGCAGGGTGCGTGGCATTCATCTGCCATTGTGATTATCCACTTGTAGGGGAGAGAGTGGTAAAGCTGGCACTGGATGTGTTAGCAAGACTGTGGCCAATATCTATTTTCTCAGGATAGAAATTAGCATTGCGCAGTAACTCACAGCATTTGTGTTTCTTGCTGTGGAGGTTGTTGATGTAACTATCAAAGGCTTTTGTGATTGTTGTCAGTGTCTGCTGAATGTATGCCTTCATAGCTGCCTGTAGGTAATTCCATGAGGGATCCCAAGTTGTATTTGAGGCTAATAAGGGGGTTCATCAGTCTTGAGACACCATCTTTTTCTGCAACAGTGTCCTCCTTCTGTTATACACTTTAGTAATGGCAGGGGACCATCACATTGGCTCCCAGTGTTTGGAGGACAGTGTCTCGGTTCTTTTGGCTATGGCTAGTACCATGCCTTCATGTACATGTTTGTACAGTGCATATGTGTATGAGTCGACAGTCATGCAGCTATTTCCCATTGCCATGGTTGCAATTAAGTCATCCACCCCTATTTTTATGACTACAAAGTCAGCTTTGGAGAGGTTTTGCAAGGTGGTTACCTTTGTGGGGGGTGTGGCTGATATGTTTAGTTCCATGTTGATTACAGCCTGTGTGGATCTTATCAGGTAAGGATTAACAACTGTGGATGAGCAACAGTCCCATATGTAAGTAGTCAACACAGGTCAAGGTTGTTGCATCCTCTATTGGGTGTCTGTATGAGCTGGCCCAGGGCATTGGGAATGATGAATTCCAGGAAGTGTTGGGCCACTGTACTGGTGCTTGGCTACTTTCCCCAGGTGACGGAGGGGTAGTTGAAGTCTCCTTCTATGTCATTATTACACTGGGCCTTCATAGATGGCAGGGTGTTGAGGAATGTGCATTGACAGCCTAGGGACATAGATGTTGACCCATAGCAGACTATGGTCTGGATTGCACTATTACCCAAAGGCAGTTGTATCGGAAGTATCTCCAATGCATTATGCTGGGATACTAGCCTGGAGGTGTGCCTATCCATTATAAATATGGAGATAACACCACCTGTGGAGGTGTGGTCCATGTTTGGGGGGGGGGGTTGACAGCTGTGGAATGCGTCATAGACAGTTACTGCAGGGCTGCTGTCTGCTGCTTTGAGCCACCTCTCCGTTACAGCAGAAATGTCAATGTCCTTCACTCTGAGGAGTGCTTTGAGTGATTGCACCTTGAGCAGCATGACCCTCAGATTGCATACATGTCTAGCTGTTATGGTGGTAATTTCATTTGGAACACTGCCTAATAAGGCAGTATAGGGGTGGCAAGACACTTAGCTGATACCTGGAAACCCGGGGCTGACAAATGTAGGACAGCTGTGGCAAATCACTGAGGTCTGTCAGGCATGTTATCCCAAGCAGAAAGATACTGGATCCCCTGAGAATGACACACAAAATGTAAGCCAATGTTGCAGTCAATCATCTGTTGATAGTACTGCAGTATCATTCTGGGGGATGGCAGTATACTGCTCAGGGCTACTGTCACACCTACCTGGACCACATAATCAGAGAGGTCAACCATGTCTCTTGTCATGTAGTCCAGGAAGGTGTGTCCCAGGTCATTCACACCCATATGGATACAGAGTGATACTTGTAGTTGTTGTGGAGTGCCATGACTGGGTGTGTCATGTGTTGGATGCTGGCATGTGATAGATATTTGGCTGTTAGCTGCTCCATATTCAATGTACCAAGTGGGATATGTGTGTGCCTCAGTACTGAGTTACCCATGATCACTGTATTGTGCAAGGGGGTTAACCATAGGAGCTTAGGTTGAGGGATACACTGTGTAGGTTTAATATGTGTCCTTTGGCATGTGCTATGTCATGGTGTCTGAGTCTGATTCTGTCTTGCTGGTCTGTGCTGTTTGAGTAAATGCCCATTGAGTGATTCTGTGAAGGTGGGTTTGTGGCTTTTCAGTGTATGTCAGGGCTCTCATAGTGGGTGTTGTGGTGAGCTATGTGCTCCACATGCTGTGGTACAGGTGTTGATCTTATCCTCTTGACCTGCTAGTCCAGTCTTTGCTGGAGAGTGCATATTTCTACATTTGGTGATATACAGGTAACTCTCACAGGTCTGGGTGTTTGGAATTTAGAGGAGAAGGTTGTCTGTGTACATGAGGCAGTTGCACCAGTGCCTCTGAATGGACAAGTGCACCAGGTTAATGGGTGAAAGCACAGAAAACTGCAGTTAAAATCATGCCAGGAGGGGTAGTCATAACTAGCAAGTACTGGGGCTACTTATGTGATGAACGAGTACTGCTGATGGCTCCCAGGTGTGCTACACTTATTGATACAATAACCTGCTGAAGTGCCAAGCTATAATGCTATTTGAAGTGCAAGAACAAAAGAACTAGTAAGATGTAAGAGAGAAACTGAAGGCAGACTTTCTGCCACCTGTAATAGTTTACTTCAGCTGTGCAGTTATCAGCAGCTTTGGTCAGTTGTAAATCCAGTATGTTCTGTAGCACCTGCGGTAACTGCATAACACTATAGTAGAAATAACTAGATAGGCAGGGGTTCTAATCTCAATACTGGTAAATGTGTGTGTGTGAGAGAGAACCATGTACTGTCTTGGTTATACCATTTTTTGACTTGTGTACTACCCTTTACACCTCTCCTCACTACAATGTAGTAGTCCTGTTGATGTCATCCACCTTAGAAGTACCTTTGGATGAAGTGAAAATGTGTAAGCTCTGTGGCACATCTGATAACTGTGTAACACTATAGTAGAAATAACTAGAAAAGTAGGAGTTCTACTCTCATTAGTGACAAGTGTTTGTGTGTGCAAGAGAGAATCATTTACTGTCTGGGTTCTACCATTTGTGACCTGTGTACTACCCTTTACACTTCCCCTCACTCATATTTAGTAGTCCTGTTGATGTCATCCAACTTAGAAGTACTGTTGGACTAGGTAGAAATGTATAAGCTCTGTGGGGCATCTGATAACTGCGTAACACTATAGTACAAATAACTAGATAGGCAGGAGGTCTAATCTCACTACTGGCAACTGTTTGTGTGTGTGCGAGAGAATCATGTACTGTCTGGGTTATACCATTTTTGACTTGTGTACTACCCTTTACACTTCCCCTCACTCCAATTTAGTAGTCCTATTGATGTCATCCACCTTATACATACCTTTGGAGTAGGTGAAAATGTATAAGCTCCATGGTGCAGCTGATAACTGCATAGCACTATCATAGAAATAACTAGATAGGCAGGAGTTTGAATCCAAATAATGGTGTGCGTGCTTGTGGATCATATTTTGTGTGTCTTATACCATTTTGATGTGTGTACCATACACGGCTGGTGACCACCCCCTAGTGTCATTACTAGGTGTAGTGTGGTAACAGCATCTGCCTCACATGCAGCATGTTAAACCATTGCGATTCCAAGATGGCTGCTAGCTAGGAGGCACACTTCACAGACAGCTCCTGACTGGGAATTAAAATCTAAACCAATCTTGGCTTAAACACATCTCAAACCCCAGCAGAAATCAAAAAATCTAACAATATACTAGATACTAAACCATATTTTCAGAATATTTCGCAAAAAGAAAACCACAGCATTTTATACTTATCTGTGAGACCACATGTGCTGAAAGGGGACCATATATAACAGTACAGACTACAATGAAAATCTGCAGTTTCTGCAAAGAAAATAAAAAATATCAATTGTAGTAATATGGATTCAATGGAAGCACAAACAACAAAAAACAAAACTTTCACAATTAAGCACTCCTGAGAAAGAAGTAAGTACAAAAAAAAAAAAAAAAACAAAGAACAGCAAAGCTGCAAACAGAGAAGCAGACTCCCAAAATGGCAACTGAAAAATCTATCTTACTGGAAGACCTTAAATTAGCTCTAATAACTCTGCAAGAAGAAATAAAATATTTTTCTATAAAACTAAATGCCTTTGGTAATACCTTAGACCAAGTATCATCCAGACTACAGAAAAATGAGGAGAAAGCTCTAGAAAATGAATACAAGATAGAGGAAATAAAAAAGTAACATTGCCACAGGAAAAACAATATCTGAACTGCAACAAAAAATAATAGACTTAGAAGCAAGGTCAAGAAGAAAAAATGTGCTTATCAGAGGCATCCCTGAATCATATGAGCAAACCTCCTTGCATGCTGCTATAACAGAAATATGTAAACTATTCCTGGATAAAAATGTGGCAGTACAAAGCTTTGTAATAGAGAGGTTCCATAGAGCACTATGAAAATCCCAAACAATTAATGCTAAAAGACAAGTATATGTGAGATTATTGAATGCAGCCCATGCCAACATGGTTTGACAAGCAGGAAAAATAAAAAAACAAATCATGTGGAAAGGAAATATAATAACAGTTGCACAAGATTTCCCATTAATAATCAAACAACAGAGACAAATTCTTTCATCATTTTGTGCATATTTGATAAAGAACAAAATAAAGTTCCATATGTAGTATGCTGCTTCTCTGCATTTCCAATTTAAGGGTGCTGCATACCAAATAAAAAACAAAGATGAAGCAAACTCAACCTTCTTTAAAGTATTTAATGAAATCCCTCCAAAATAACAAGGGAAAAGTAAGTACATTTGTTCTGCTACTGTAAGCATTTCTAATGCATCTATGGTATAAAAACGCTTAATTCTGACAAAATAATTATGTTGCTATTGTTTTAAACATTATTTTAGTAGTTTCTGATGTAAACTTACCTTAAAATACAAGAACAACACTTTAAAAGCTTTATTTTCCATTTCAACATTCTAAAAGCCGTTTTTACAGGAAGCTGAGTCACAGCAAGCATCCAGTGACCTTTGACCTCACACCAAAAAGTAAAAAAGTCATCAGTGATGTCAGAGCCAAAAATCCAGGCTATGGTAGCCTAGAAATCACAAAAAGAAGCAAATACAAGGTAAAAGCAAAGCTATATCTTCTGCAGCTCGTATACATTGAAAACCAGGAAGTAAAATCAAAGCCGCAAGGCTGTAAATCGTGAGACTGCTTTTTTCTTCAAGAATAAGAACCATACGTGGCTTAAATTCCACAGAGGTACTGCAATCTTTGTATCTTAATACATGTAAGCCCTTAAAGACAGTCTTGATTGCAAAATAATTCTGAAGCACTAACATTCTAGCAGATACAAAGGATGGAAGCAGTATTAAGTAAGAACTGTGTAAGAAGCTGTGATTTAAAAGATCCATGCAGGGAAGAAAAGGGAAGGGGAAGAAAAAAAAATAATAGCTTATGAAGCCGAGGTTAAATAATATGAAAAGGTTGGCACAATAATGTTAACAAAATGTATATATGCTTTTTCATGATATATCTTTTTTTTTTGTGAACTAATTATCGGTTACTAGAGGAATAGTATAGTGTTTATAAATGATGCATGCTAAGTAAAGCATATTGTGAAGATGCATTTGTATGTGAAATTTCACATACATAGTATTATTGAGGAAACAAAAGAAGTTTTGAAAGCACAAATTGCAATTGTACTATATTTACTAAACAGTATATGTACTAGCAAAGTCAGCTAATAAATAAAAATAAGCTATCAATGTCTGAAATAGCTGGGAAACTTGGAATATAGAAGCATAAACATTAACTACCCTACTGCCTACTTGGGTTAAGAACACACAACAAGTTATTTTAGTTAGGTTGCTGTCTGGGGAGTGTATACCCTGGAAATGTGTGATTTTTTTTGGAATGCAAAATAATTATTGTATTATAGTTAAATCTGTAGATAGGGATTGTTTTTTTAATTTCAAAATGTTGTTTACACTGCTTGTTTATTGGATAATCTTTTCTCTTTCAGAGATTAGGAGTAAGTGGTTAGGCACCAAGGAAAATTTGAAAGAGGAATATGTCACCTTAATCTTATATCTAACTATTTCTCAGTCCATAGTAAAATGTGCGCAAAGTGCTCTGACAAGATTCAAAATAAAATACATAGATGCCTCAGATATAATAAGAACAAAATAGCATTCTCATAGAATGGTTAAATGGCTTACAGGACAGTAAAAAGAAAAAGCTAGTCATGCATCTCATTTATAATTCAAGAACTGATATAACCTTTTTGCAGGAAACACACATGACTATGGAACAATGGGAAAAGGGTACTGAAAAAAATTCTAAATGGATTAAGAAAATAATAGCAGCTGGAGACAGTACTTCAGCGAGTGGTACAGCTATAATAATCAAGAAATCATTTGAAGGTAATATCATTAACTATAACTACGATGTTAAAGGAAGATGGTGCTATTTTACAACCTTACTACCAACTCACAAGAATCCTGTATTACTGTGTAATGTTTATAGTCCATGTAACTACCAGCTCGATTTCTTAATTTAATTATATAACTTGCTAAATAAACATCCAAATCACTCGATTATAATTGGGGGGGACTGGAATATAACTATTAATCCACTAAAAGATAGGTCAAATAAAAATCACACTCAACCTCTCCAAGCCACAACATTACTATCAGAACTAATTGAGGACTTCAACTTAATAGATCCATTTGAACTAAACAATATAGACACTCATGGTACCAGATACACTTATTTTTCCCCAAATCATAAAACCTGGTCTAGGATTCACATGTTTTTGATTTCTCAAGGCTTGACACATCATGAAGTGAGCTATAACACAGAACCTAGATCTTTATCAGATCACTCTAAAATAAATCTAATAATAACATATAACAAGGTGGGGTATAAATTACACAATACAGCAAACTGGACATTAAATACAAATTTGTTGAAAAATAAAGAGGTAGAACAAGAGATTATTAAATCTCTAATGCAATTAAATGAAGATTTTTAAGTGGCGAGATTCCTCTGGACATTCAGTGGGCAGCCTTTAAAGTTACAGCTAGGGGTACTTTCATCCAAAAGGCATCATATTTTAAAAAACAAAGAAGAGAAAATATAGAGCAATTAGAAAACAAGCTAAGACTTCTTGAAACTGAGGTACAAAAAAAAAACAGTAATCCTACTATTGATAAGCAAATAGCAAGCTTATAGAAACAATTAAATGAGAGTATAACACAAGAATTCTCATTTACAGAACTCAGAATGCTACATAAATATGCAGAATGGGCACAAACACCTTCAAAAATGTTAGCAAGAATTATCAACATAAAGAACCCCCATTGTAAAATACAAGAAATAAAATATAAAGACAAGACATATAGATCTGATATTGAAATAATTGGGGGGTTTGAAGAAATATTTCAAAACATATATTTCCCACAAGAGTATATTAATGAGAATCTATTTCAGTCATTTGCAAATAACTTAGAATTTCCTAAGGTTAATGAATCCCAAGCCAATAACCTTAAAAGCTTAATAACAGAAGATGAAATTAGTAGAGCTATTGATAAAATAAAGCATGGAAAAGCTCCTGGTCCTGATGGATATGTAGCAGAATTCTATAAACACTTTAAGTCTCAAGTCACACCAATACTATTAAAACTATACAACTATATTATACAAGTTGGGATATTGAACCTATATATAAACAACTCCAAAACTGTGCTTATTCCAAAACCAAATATAGATCCCACTAATCCAAATAATTATAGACCTATAGCTTTGATTAATCTGGACATTAAGATTTTCTCAATAATTATAGCTCAAAGAATACAAAAGGTAGCTCTAGGCATAATATCACCGGAACAACTAGGTTTTATGAGTCATAGACAAGTAAAGGATAACACATTAACTATAGATGCTCTAACCCATTTATGTGGTAAGGACAAATCCCTGAAATATGCATTATCTGTCGATGCAACAAAAGCCTTTAACAGAGTAAATCAGAATGTTTTACTTTTTATACTGTATAAATTTGGATTCCCTAAGGAATATATAAAAATGATCAAAACATTATATACTAAAGCAACTACTACCCTTTATATTAATAAGAAAACTTCTAAACCAATACAAATAGTTAATGGAACAAGACAAGGTTGCCTCCTTTCACCATATTTGTTTAATCTGTATATAGAAACACTACTGCTGCAAACTACTCAAAGAACATACCATCATCTTATCTCTGTCTCCAACACCCAAATTAAATACACAGCATTTGCGGATGATCTTAATATCTACTTTCAATATCCTAATACTGATTTAAATAAAATACTATCATCTATACATACTTTTTCAATGGTATCCAACTATGATATTAATCCCAGGAAATCAATCATATATCCAATAAATTCAATAGGACATAAAAAGTTTTACTTTATGGAGACTAAGGTCAAAGAGCAATACACTCTGAAATATTTGGGTATAAACTTTAGTCATGTACAAGCAGAACTGTTCACTAACAATATTGGTAGAACATCGTACAATATAGTTGAGAGTATGAATAAATGGGAAAAGATTAAACTATCTACCTTATCAAAAACCTCAATTATAAAAATGAACATTCTGCCTAAAATTTTATATCATCTCAATGCCATTTTTATAAAAATACCAGTTAATTTCTTTAATAAAATGAAAGTTAGACTGGCAAAATTCATCTGGTACCCAAAGTGTACGAGAATTACCTATGATAAGATAATACCCACAAAAGAAAAAGGTGGCCTAGGCCTTCCTGACTTTCAGTTATATTATGAAATTATCAATGCAAGCCATATCATACAGATAGCGAATTATGACCCAGTAGGGAATACATGATATCCATTATGGATCATATTACTATATAGGGACATAACACAATATAAAATCAATCCAAAATCAATCCCCTTTATAAAACAGGAAACTCTTAAAACAATAAAAAATCATCCAATATTAATTGACAACTTTAAAATGTTTAAAAAACTACTGATTTCAGTAATCTTAAAAGATACAATTACTCTCCTGCAACCAATTCACAATAATCCAGATATAAAACTAGCAAAAAATATGATAAATCTGGATAACTTTCCTTTAATAAAAAATATACAGTTTGGGATTTTTATCAGATAAGAAATCTTTCATTGAAAGATATCACAAACTTAGTCAAAGTCAGTAAAATTATAACCTGATAATTAAACAAATCATATATCTAGTAAATATTTTAGCCGAAGATATCAAAGTAGTCGAGCAAGAAGTCAAGTTAGCACAACAAATTATAAAAATGCCATTAAGTAAAAAGAAAATAATATCAAACACTTAAATTGATTGCAACTTTTAAATACCAAAACACTATCGTCTTTTCAAAATTTTGGGATAGGAAGGACACCACCATAACAGATAACCAAAAGGAATTAGCTATCAAAAACACTATAAAACTAACACCATGAAAAAGTTAATATATACACAATTCATGATTTTTAACAATGCATACTTCGCGCCTGTACAAACAAATTTAACCCATCCAAGTCACCATATTGTCCTTTTTGCCCAAATAAAGAAGCAGACATCCTTCATATATACTGGATCTGTAAAACAGTATATAAGCTAAGGTGTTCACTTAGAATTCTATTAGAGAAATCAGGATAGTCAAAATTTACACTCTCATGGCAAACAGCTATACTCCATTTATTTAAAGGTAATAACAAGTTATCTAAACATATCATAATAACACTTTGCACTCTGATGAAAGCTTATATAGCAAAAAACTGGATTTATAGATCAAAATTAACCTGGTTAGAATACAAAAGTGTAGCAAAAAAACACATATTAGCCAAAAAACTATATACAAAAAGTCAGTGAAATCAAATATATTATCAAGAGTACTGTAAAACATTAATTGAAATACTCTCTTAATAGTCTGGTATATTCTATGTATTTTAAGGATAGTAAACATTACTGCTGTAATCAAACCTGCTACTAATGTTACTGCAGTACATTAATTGATATATTGTCATGAATAGGATGTAAATAATATGTACACAATAAATTTAAGCACACCACTCTGTTGAGATTAGCAACCAAAATAAGTAAGATGACACACACACCCACACACACACACACACACACACATCTATATATATATATATATATATATATATATATATGTGTGTGTGTGTGTGTGTGTGTGTGTGTGTGTGTGTACACACGTTTTTAGTAGAGTAGAATGTTATCATATTATAGGTTGATGTTATGCATATATTATAGCTCACAGTAGTAAAGTTGGTATAATAAATATGCCATATGGAAAAACTTTTAGACAAACTTATAATTTAATTATATGAGTGTGATAATACTATGGTTTTCTACAAAGTATGAATGTTATTAGCATAATGGGCAATAACTATCATTACATGTTTATGAGTGTACAATGTAACATCAACTGTACCACATGTAAGTGTCCTGTTATTCTTTTTGTTTTGTTTTTATACCAGAAAAGTTTTCAATAAAAAGATATTTGATAAAAAAATCATGTTAAACCATTGCACAGTCCTCTGTACAGATGTGTCTGGAGTATCCGGATGTTTACAACCTATAAGTGGTCTGTGTCCGTTAACAATGCCCATGTATGTCATATTGTTGCCAGATAGGCCACAGTGAGTGTACTAACACATATGTCAGCATCAGGCATTATACCTGACTGAAACATCATGCTGATAAAATGTATGCCACCCTCTCACTTTTCCAGGCTTGTAAGTGCAATACATGAGTCCATATGCTTGGTTTTACAAGTGTACTGTTCATGTTATGGGTCACATTAAAGGTTGGAAGAGGTGTGGACTGCCATATTGTGGTTCCAATTTATATCTATTAGAAACACCTGGCATCTTAACAGGGGGTGTGTACACATTTTATCTCCACTGTATACCAGTGATGTTTCACACGTCCCTATGTGAGGCCATTTGTCCAGCTCATTTTGTTGGTCTCTGTCCAGACATCTTGCACTGACAAGTTGTGAGGTATGCTACAGGAATGTTACTTTTTCTGCAGATAGGCCCCAGTGGTGACCACTGTGACGCAATGCAGTTAACCCCAATACAAGTGAACATGCACATAAAGCAATATGGCTATTAGTGATAGTTGTGTGCATAGTAAATTGCACATTCTTCACATGCCTGAGGTATTGCCAAACCACAACAGAACAATTTCATACTCACCAGCTTCAGGCTACTGTCCCATATGCAGATCAGGGGACCTAGGTAGTTGTGAGCGAGAGGTGTTGTCAGCAGACTCACATGTGGCCTTGGTACAGGATGGAGGCATCATATCTGCACATTTACTGTACAAACTCCAATACTACACATGTCCACCATCCCAGTAGCTGGCCTAGCATTGTCAAAGTCAGTATTGTTGAACACACACACACACACACACCCCAGTAGCAGTCGTATGTGAGCCATCCTTTCCTGGGGGCCTTACCTATGATGTATGTCACTGCAGATAGACCCAGATGCTATGGCCATAGGTTCTGATCAGCAATATATTAGCACAGCAAGCTCTATTGAGACATACATGTTAAAATTATTCTTTCCCCATTCTTACATACCCCCCTACTGCAGTCCATTACATGCTTTCATGTTTGACATACTTGTCTTTGTATTTTTCCAACTGTAGGTGGTTATATGGTGTTATTTGTTGTCTTTTCCTTGGTTTCTCAGTCTTCCTCTCCCATACACATAGGGTGTACATCTGTGTTGCATAGGCAGCAGCTTGCTGTTTGTAGGTAATGCTCATGAGCAGCTGATGGCCTGTGCACCAATTATTTTCCCCCACTTGCTAATTGCATGCAGAACAGATGTGTTGTTATTCCTACAGACAATGGCATGGCAACACATTGCTGTAATTGGGTACTTCATGTGGGTGTAGCCCCTATACCTTGCCTGTGAGGGGAACTTTATGGAGGTGTGTGAACAACAGCATCACAGAGGGTCTTTGGAAATACTTGTTATAAAACTGTGGAGACAGGCCAACAAAATGGGGCAGAATGTTCCAGACAGTGATTGAATGTACGTATTGCTGTTATACATGTGAATTAATGGTAGTCTAACAGGGAGAGTTTGTGTGAACATGGAGTTTCTGTGTGATGTAGGTTGAAGTATTTTGTGGCTGTCCACAATACACCTCAAAGTGATGTACTTTACAAGGGCTGCTGATGTCCCTCACCTTACAAGTATGTTGGGATGCCCTTCAACCTATGAGTTCCATGGCGTATTTGATAAAGGCGCAACACTGTAGTAGCGATAACTACATAGGAAGGGGTCTACTCTCAGTCCTGGCAAATATATGTGTGTGTGTGTGTGTGTGTGTGTGTGTGTGTGTGTGTGTGTGTGTGTGTGTGTGTGTGTGTGTGTGTGTGTGTGTGTATGCATGTTTGCACAAGACCAGTATCCTGAGTGTGTGTCTTTGAGTGAGGAATATATCCATTGGGTGGCCATGTTGTAGGCCATTGTACTCCCAGCACACATCCTACATTCTGCTCTATGAGAGCCACTTTTTACATCAACCATAGAGGTATATGTATACACTTGGCAGACCTATAAGCCCTGCACTGTGTGCAAGCACCAGCTATGTAACAGTATGGAATGAGCAGCTAGAGTGGCAGGGCTCGTAATCACAGTAGTGTGTGCATTGCTGTGTATAGCAGTGTTTGGGAGTGTGTGCACTCTTGCATGACATTAGTTTGAAACCTGTCACACCCAGTGCACCACCAATTGCCATACCTTACAAGGGTATGTTATGTTACTCACTATACATGTACTTTGGAAACCTCACACTATGAGCTCTGTGCCACCTGTGCTGACTCCATAATACTGTACTAACGCTAACTAGATGTGTAGGGATTTTAAACCCAACACTGGCAACTGTGATTGTGTGTGCCTGTGTCTGTGTCTGTGAACAGTATTCTATGTGTGTTGGATGAACTCAATACCCTCTGTCTGTGGAAATTACAAATTTGAGGCATGTTCCACCCACTACACATACTATAGTCCACTGTACAAGAGGTGCTGATATCAGCCACCATACACTTACCTGTATACACTCAGCCTTATAAGCTGCATAACACATGCAAACACTCATACAGACCTGTCAATTGTGTACATCTGTACCCTGGATATGACGCACTCAATGTGTAACCACACTGTCATATCCCTTGTAGTCTGCACGGACACATCCGGCTGATACACAGACACCTAGAAGACAAACAGAATACATTATGAAGACCACGTGTAGGCAATGTTAATAACAATAATACATAATGGCTGGCAGCTACACACTCTGACTTGTAACCATTAAACATGCTGGCTGTCAACACTACACAGTATTACATTGTTAAACTGTACTAAGTTCTAAGTTCACCCTGTGCATCAAACCATATTAGCATGTCCCTGCATGGATGATATGGATGACAGGGATGTGGCACAGGTATCATCATATCACATGGTGTGGTGTGGGCTTGCCAGAGTCCTAGGCTGGCCCTTTTGGTTGACATCATGTATGTGTGCTTGGGGGTGTATGTGAGATGGGCCATGCAGAGGTGGTGTGTGTACGTCTGGAGGTTACCTCATTGTGATGGTGATGTGTGTGTCTGTATGTATGCACACAGTCATGCCATGTGGCTGCCCCACACAGGTATATGTTGGACAGCTGTGGACCGTGCACAGCAGGGTGTACAGTTCACCATCTCTGGTCATGGAACATGGGAACTAGGCCTGCCAGGGGACCCACGGGCACCACCAGGCCCAAGGCCAGATGAACTACTACTCCCTGAAGGAGACTGGTGTCTGCTGGATCTGCATCCCTGTTGAGACCAACCAGGACCACATGCCCTTGGTCTGCTGCATCATGGTGTGGACAGCGACCAGCCTGCAGTTATGCTGCTGGTACTGCCACTACGGGATAGTTAAGTTGCACAGCCATGTGGACCCTCTGCTGTTTGTGCTGCTATCCCACGTCCATGTAGCCAATGGCAAACTCGCACCACATGCTCTATCACAGACATTCCACATTCAAGGATTGACAAGCCACAGTCAAGGATTCCAACCATCTCACCCAACCGTCTATCCATGGCCTCAGCATAATAATGGTGGGCATCAGCAAGATCATGGAGGTTGTCGCGCATAGCAGGAAGAGTAGCATTCTAGCCCTGAAAAGCTGTCTGGTCTTATGCTCACTATGTGCCTGTGCCTCCATGATGGTCTAAAGCATGTGTCTGGTGACATTTGCTGTGGCACTTCTGACAGGGCATGTCAGGCAGCAGGCCCCTTTGAGCACCCCTGCTCGACCGCCTGTGTAGGACCTCACCTGTTCTCTGGCTATGGCTGGTGTCTACAGGCACACTTGCCATAGTCACCACACTTGCTTGTCCCATGCCACTACCCGCCAACTGTCTATGGCCACTGTTGATTGGGTATGTGTGGGCATTGTGTCTGTGTGCGGGGATTGGGTTGACAAGAGTGGGATGCCAACCAATGGCCCAGATTCATCCCCTGACAACCCAGCCTGTGCCTCACTATGGCTAACATCATTGTCAGAGTCGGCAGAGACACTGACATCAGTTCCCAAGCAGGAGGGACCTTGATTTCCATTGCCACATGTGAGGGGAAGAGAATAAATGTTAATTAATACCTGTACATTGGCTTCCATGCACACAGACATGCACAGACACTTACAGGTGTGCTTGCACAATGCTTTTACATAGACCTCACATTACCCAAAAGGTGACATGCACACAGACATGCATAGACACTTAGAGGTGAGGTGGCACAATGATATTACACAGACCTCACATTACCCAAAAGGTGACATGCATGACACACAGAGCCACCATCATCATGCATTGCAGCCATTCTCAATCCTTGTTACTAATAATATACATGTCTGAGATCCATGAGTACTGTTAGTAGGTGACGTCCATTCACCTAGCACACACTGCACCCATCATGTACACATATTTTCTGTTCACCTGTATAGCACAGTGGCAACTACTGTAGACCATAACTTGCTGCTGTACAAATCATTGAAGAATGTGCAAATGTCTGGTACATGTTTGCTCTGTCCCTCACAACTCCTATGTGTTTCTCTGGTAAGCCTTTGGTTGAAGCACTTGGGCTTCAGACCAGTTGTATTAAATTAAGAAGGTTTGTGGTCTGCACTGTTGTGACAGGAGAGGTAGCTTACATCCTTTTAAGTTGGGAGTTGTTGATTGAAGGCTTAGTGTCTGTTATTCTAAGATTGTATTAGTTCTGGTTTAAGCACTTGAGCTTCATGCCAGTTATTTTACATTAAGAAAGTGGGGTCTGCACTCTCGTGGGAAGAGAGGGTAGATTCTGACCTCCTGAGCTGGATGTTTCTGGTTAAAGACTTATAGTGCCTGCTTATTTGAACTGTTTCTTTCTGAAATTGGTACGCCTTGTTTGCTGTAGCATAGACTAAATTCAGACCTGCTGAATCTAGCTTTGTTTGTATAACTTGAGCACTAATTGGGACCATCTTTTTATAGAGAAGGTTCCCTGCACCCTAGTGGCAGGAGTGTGCAGTTATAACTTGTCTGAACGAAGACTGCTGGAGCGGGGCTCAGTTTTTAGCTTTTTATTGGTTAATTTGTTTCAATCAGTTTGCTCATTTGCTACTGTTATATAAAAAAAAACATACACTTTATGCATCGCCGCTTAGCTAGGGTTAAACCATTCCTGGCGCCATAAAGTCTGCTCTTCAAATTTTCCCTTAGAACTAGCCAGTTTTTTAGTTTTAGCAGTCAAATCTGTTTCTTTGAGCTCAGCACTTGTTCAGAACTCATAAAGCACTAAATAAGCTACAAATTACTACAGCACTCAACTTTCCTCACTTGTATTGAGGAAAACAGTTTTTAGTACTTAATAAATAAGGACATATCCAGGCATGTCTAAGGGTCAGCTCCCAGTGTTTTCTCCTGTCTACCTGATGAATCTGGGTATTTTGGGGCAATGCAGACTTCCCTCATGTACACAGACAACCCTCTCTTCCTACCACCCAGCACTACAACCTGTGGGAGATGCACTTATATAACCAAACTGGAAGCAAAGCTCTCTTCACCCAAGACTGGACTAGACAGTCAAGAGGAGAAGGTAAATACTTGCATCACACCACACTCATCACATAGTCCATCAAAACCTACACCACCAAAACACACACATTGCAACACAAAACACACACTTACATTCATGGAGGCTCTCAATAAAAAATCTGCTCAAGCAACAGAGACCTCCAAAGCAGAAACGCATGCAACCTCCAACCCCCAAAACAACCCAAATGACACATAGCCCACAAACTCAGTGCGCCACTCAACCACAGCCCATAAGGCATAACAACGTACCTAACACTCTAGTAATAGATGACTCTATAGTCAGGCACACTGATGTTCCACTCACCAGGTTAAACAAGGAGAAAGTTACTGTCAGCTGCCTGTTTGGTGCCAGGATCCACCACATAATGCATGCACTCAGGTCATTCCACAACAAGTACAAATATGACTCTGTCATTGTCCATGTTGGTGTGAATGACCTGAGACGTACCTCCCTGGACTACATGAAAAGAGACATGGAGGAGCTCTTTGGTCTTGTAGCCGAGGCGGGTATGACCCTAACCCTGAGTAGCATCCTGCCATCACCCAGAATGATACCACAGTACAAGGACAAAATGATTGACTTCAACAATTGGCTAAGCTTCTGGTGTCATTCTAGGGGGATCCAGTATCTGTCTACCTGGGATGACATAATAGACAGGCCACAATGCTTTGCCAGAGATGGCCTGTACCTGTCACCCTTGGGATTCTGGATAAGGCTCTTGCCACCCCTATAGTGCCTGTTTTAGGCAAGGTTCAAATGGCAAATTCACCACTGTAACAGGTACAAACAAGCAAAATCTGAGGGTAATGCTACTCAATGCTAGAAGTCTAAACCTCAAAATGCATTCACTCGAGGCACTCCTTAAAATGGAGAACATCGACATCTGTGCAGTGACAGAGACCTGGCTCAAGGCTCCAGAGATCCCACCTGCATTACCAGGCTGTAATTCATGCCACACCTTTCGGCCACCTAACCTGGACCGAAACAGTAAAGGTGGAGGCGTGTCCATATTCATTAAGGATATCCACACCTCCAGGCTAGTTCCTCAGCATAATGCATCTGAGATTATCCAAGTGCAACTAATTCTGGGCAAGAATCAGATCCCCCACCATGACCCAGGATTCCCACTCCTCATTTCTTGATATACCGGAAAATATTAGGGTACAACCCAACACCCTAATAATGGGCAATTGAAACTACCACACCATTAACTGGGAAAACTACTCATGTACCAACTCTTTTGCTCAACATTTTCTGGAATTCATAAAATCCAACGCCTTGGATCAACTTATCCACACCCCCACCAGGGGTAGCAATATCCTAGACTTGTTCCTTAACAACATGGGTGACTGGTGTTCCAGAGGTCATTTCCTCATTGGTCAGATCTGACCACAAGCTAATCAGCCTAGATGTCCACATCCCGCCCCCACCCCACATTAGGGAAACCACTGTAAAATGTTTCTCCAAAGCCAACTTCACGCTTCTTAAGATATAAGTGGCAAACTTCACAACACCCAAGCAGACAGATAATAGAGGTATGACTGCTGAATCCTACATCATTGCACTTTGTAAGCACTTGCACGAGTGCATGGATCATGGTATCCCTAACAGAAACAAGATGCTATCCTCCAAAAAAGGAAGCCAATCTGGTAGTCCCCTGCCATAAACAAACTCTACAACAGAAGAAAGAACCTATTGCAAAAAATATGTTCTGTTTATTGTGGTGACAAGGTTTAGGTCCCTAGAGCGTGTAGCTCGGAGGGATTGGGATTTCTATAAGAGGAACATGTCCAACAGCTCTGGCTTTGACATAGCTTTGTATGTTAGGCACAGATTGCCTCTGAGTAGGCAATATGTGACGGAGTAAAGCTGGAGTTTTTTGAGATGGTCTGCATTGGGCATCTGTTTGAGGCTGATAATCTTCTTTGTGAGGTATTTCTGTGGCCTTTCCAGTTGTAGATGTCTTGTGAGGTACATACCAAAAGGGGCATTGTACTCTATAATGGTTCTAATGAGTGACGAGTAGAGGGGAACAATGACCTCCTTTTTCCTGGATGAGAAACCTTTTGTGATGAGGTGTGCCATGTAGAAGGATTTCCTGACTACTGTGGCAACGTGATTATCAATGGAGAGACTACAGTCCACCTGTGTCCCAAGGTCTCTTATCATACGTTTGGTGTTAAGTAGACTACCACCTATGCGGTAGCTCATGGGTACCAAGTTTTTACCAAAGGGGGTGACAATGCACTTTTTGGCATTGAGCTTGAGGCCATGGCTTTGACACCAGGCATCTGTCTCAGTGAGGCCCTTTTGCAGGATGTCCACATCGTTAGGAGTTTCAGTTTTAGCTCCTAGTTTGCAGTCATCTGCGAACATTATTAGCCAAATACCTTCTGTGTTAGCTTGTACTTCAGAAAAGTAGATACCAAACAGGAGAGGACCCAGGCCTGAACCCTGTGATACTTCACTTGTCACTGGTCTGAAGTTGGATTTGGAGTCTGCTACTTTCACAGTGTGGGTTCTGTCAGTGAGACACTTGGCAACCCATCTTGTGACACAGGGATTTATACCTAATTTAGTGAGTTTATCTATAATTCCAGAGTGGGGGATGGTGTCAAAAGCTTTGGCGAGATCTAGATATGCTGTGTGAACCACCTTCAGACTTCATATACTCGACAGTGGCACAGGAAAATAACTTTCTTGGGTGGTGTAAGCCGAGGAATCTTGTTGGCTAGGCTTACATAGGCCCTTGGGCTGATAGCCTAGTACCTACCTATGAACCTATGAACCTATACTCTAAAACAAACTGCCTATCAATATAAAAAAATCTCCTCATTAGCACTTTTCAAAAAAAATCTTGATGATTGGATGGGAAATAAGAAATTCACCCCAGGGATCACCTCTGTGGCTCTGCTTGACAGGGGCACAGGAAAATAATTTTCTTGGGTGGCGAAAGCCAGGGTACCTTTTTGGCTAGGCTTGTGTAGGCCCTAGGGCCAATAACCTAGTACCTCCCTATGAACCTATGAACCTATAATTGGGATCATATGAGGATTTATGTCACTAATTAATGACATGCATTAAATTTTCACACCTCATCGCCAGCAGTGAATGTATGTTCAAACAAATCCTGTTACACAAACAACCTTCAAAGCTTAACAAGGATATGGTAAGTGTACACACCCCTTGTAACATGGCAGGCACTTGTTTCATATAAAATTAGACTGCAATACTGTAGTCAGAAACATTACCCACCTTAAATGTGACATATGACCTGTGCAATCCAATTGTGAGCATGTTTGCTTTTACAAGTTAGTTCTTCATGTTATGGTCACATTACAGGTTAGAAAATCTGTGGAATGTAATATTGTGGTCTCTCATAGTATATATCAAAAACACTTGGCATCTTGACAGGGGTGTGTACACTGTAGTATCCACTGTATAGGATTAATGTTTCAGACATAGCCCTACTGTAGCACATTTGTCCCCCCAGTTTGTTGGTCTGTCTCCACATGTCTTGCACTGACAGATTATGAGGTATGCTACAGGAATGTTACATTACCCCCCCAGATAGGCCCCAGTGGTGACAACTATGATCCACTGCAGTTAACATCATCACAAGTGAACATGGACATCAAGCTATATGGCTAGGTGTGTACTGGCAAAGCACAAAAAAAATTACATACACACCAGATACAGGTTGCTGTCCCAGTAGACCAGAGGAAGCTAAATAGGTGTGGGAGAGAGGTACTGTCTGCATGTGGCCTTGGTACAGGGGGGGGCAGTATTTCTGCACATTAACAATACAATCCCCAATAGTACGACATATGCTGTCCATCACCATAGATGTGCACTTATCTGCATTACCAAACGCCGTCCACAACTACTATCTTATCTGACATATGCATGTAGATACTCTCCAGATACATGTTATATATGCTAAAGTACTCTAGTAATGTGCACTAGGGCCTCACCTGCACACTCCTCATCCATTGTGTCGGGGTACCCACATCCACAATGCTGCCTTCATGGAGATGTTCTCTTCTTGGGGGTGGTGCCCCAAGGTTGAAAAGGAGCTGCTCTTGTGCTGTAAGTGGGGGCTGCATGAGTGGGCCTCCACCCGTGGCTGCTGCTTTCCTGGCTATGGCAGCAGCCCTTCGTCGGGCATTACGTAGGAGGTCAGTTGCATGATGCCGGACCTGCTCATATGTTCTTGTGTGCAGGCTGACATTGTTTACCCTGTGGACTAGGTCATTCCACAGGGTTGTCCACTCTCACAGATGTTCCTAGGTGCAACCAAACATTACATCATAGTGCTGTATTAGGTTTTCCACTATCTCCACAGTTTCTGCTGGACTGTATGGAGGATTGCGGACATGATGCTTCCTGCCTAGAAAACATAAACAGTGAAACACATCATAGCACCTTATACAGTTGTCAACAGTCTGGACAGAAATTGCACATCAACAGTGGGTATATCTTGCCAGCACTCAACTACACCATACATCTGTAATCTATCAGCACATTATCAGCTTGCATTGCACTCCTGGCCCTGATGTGTCATATTCCCCCAATGATGGACAGTTAATTGCATAAATCTCAAACCTGTATTCTCATTCATTTCTGTGTAGAGAGATGGCAGTGGCCATCTTCCATGTGGATGGTATGTAGATGTTGCTGAGGCTGTGTTTGAATATGGTATGTGGGGCCTATATTAGATGCATGAAAATACTTTAACGTGAGCACTCACAGGAGCAAAAATGCCGGGAATCAAAACTGTGATTGCGGGGTTGTGTTAGAGTGAGAAGTGGGATATTTGCCCTTTATTCACTGTAGTGCAACCTTGGAGTTGGACTATATAGTTAGAGGGGGTGTGGGCGGTGCATCCCCCCCACAATAACAAGTTGGATTACCGGCATTTTTGCTCATGTGTGCGTTCGCGGTAAAGTCTTCGGTTTTATAATATCGACCCGGTATGTGATAGCACTGTGAGAATTTGCCTGAGTTCATGTAGGATGCAGACAGGGATGTTATCAGGCCCCATGGAGACTTGCTGTTGTTGCCTTTCTGTAGGCAATATGTATCTGCTCACCACTAATAAGGGGAAGTGCGCGGTTGATGTGCATATCTCCTTATAGGGTTGTGGGGACAGGGGGTGATGTTCACACCTAACCTGTCTGATGCAGGTTTCCTATAGCCATGGCATGTGTGTATGAGGTGTGATTTAACACCAGTACATAGTGAATTGTGTTTTTGCCTCTGGGATTGACGACATATGTGGAGACACCCTTGTGACTGGCTTTGGCAGTGTGAATATGTGTGATTTGCACTCATAGGTAGCCTTACATAGAGTCACCTGTCACCTTACATGCTTGTTCAGATAGAGGTGGACATGATTCCAAGTTGTTTTCTGTACCTATGTGGTCCTGTACAACAATATAGAAGCTATTATGTGGTATGTGTATTGCAGCTGTCGACCAAAGGGGATTACACTAACTTGGTGGAAGTGGCTTTTACAAATCAGGTATTGCTGGGTCCAGAAAGTTACCATGGATATATAAGTGTACACACCCCTGTTACAATGCCTGGTCTTTGTGCTATTGTAACTTGACACAACAATAACCCATTTCAAAACAATTCCCAACTTTAATGTGACCTATAGCCTGTACAATTCCATTGAAAACATATCACTCTGTTGTGGGAAAACATGCAAATTGAAATCAGTACAATAAGCTGGTCGCATGAGTGTGCACACCCTTAAACAGATGCTATGTGGAAGCACCTGTTGAGATAATGACAGCATTCATTCATCTTAGGTCAGAGTCTATCATCATGGCACATCTTTACTTAGTAATAGTTAGCCAGTGTTCTGTCCAACAGCACTACAAATATGTTAATTACTGAGGGCATACCTTGTGCACAGCCCTATTCAAGTCAACCCACAGATTGTCTATTGGGTGTAGGTCTGGCTGGCACATTCTCAAACTGTAATTTCCATCTGGTGAAGCCATCCCTTTGTCAATTTGGATGTATGCTCGGGGTCATACTCATGTTGACAGACAAAATCTTTTATTATCTTCACCTTTCTAGCAGATGGCTGAAGGTTTGGGGACAAAACCGGTTGGTGTTTATAATTTCTTCCATCTTGAGTGGAGGCCCATTTCCAACTTTTGAAAAGCAACCCCAAAGTATGATGCTGCCACCACCATGCTTCACCAGGGGGATTGTGTACTTTTGGTGATGCAAAGTGTTGTGCCAAACATACTTATTGGAATTGTGGGCTAAAGGTTGAACTTTCCTGTCGTCAGACCATGACACATTGTCCAACATGCTTTTTGGAGACTTGATGTACTGTTTGGCAAGTTGTGTCCAGCTCTGGACATTTTTCTGTGTAAGAAAACGCTTCCATCTAGCAACCCTGCCCCATAGGGCAGACGTTGGGAATACAGACGACTGTTGTCACATGTGGTGAACACCCAGTACTTAGCAGGCATTCCTCAAGCTCATTCAATGTTGCTGTCAGTCCCCTATCAGCCTCCATGGCCAGCTGTCATCTTGTCATGTCATCCATTTTGGATGGACTTCTAGGTGTTGGTATTGTCACTGTTGCCCCATATCTTCTCCACTGTCTGATGACTGTCTGCATTGTATTCCATGGTATCTCCAATGTTGGGGACACTTTCTGCTCTTCTCCTGACTGATACCTTTCCACAATGAGTTCCCTTCAATGCTTTGTAAGCTCTCTGCCAAACATGTCTTTTGCTGTAGCAGGCAACTGGGTAAATGTGAAATATATCCTACTAGGACAGCTGAACATTATTTGGGGTTAATCAGAGTCTTGTTAATTGATGGCATATGTGTAACAAAAAAGAGAATGTTGTGATTACCGCAAGAGGTGCATCTACCAAGTAGTGGTTTATGTGTGTGCACATGTATGCAACCAGTTTATAGTACATTTCTTATGTTTTATATTTTCTCCACTAACAGATTTGTTTGTCAATAGAATTGGGCAGGTTATGGGTCACACTCAAGGTGGGAAATGTTTTGACAAGTTTTCCTGTGGTCTCACTTTTTTATAGTACACAAAACTGGCATTTCAGCAGGGGTGTGTACACTCTTGATATCCACTGTATGTAGATGTTCAGATAGCTTTTTGTGATTGGCATGGACAGAGGGTCATAACACAGTTGCACACTTTTCCAATTACAACTTGATAATCATGCCTGTTCTATTACCCATATTATTGTTATGGCAATGCAACAACCAATACCTGTACACATTTATGTCTGTTGTATGCACTGAAACTGATATTACACATAAGCAGAACATGCACCACTTATTCACATACATAGATAAGTAATTTGATGGCACAGTAGACTTTGCTGTCACAGTGCTAACCTGGAGGATGTCTCACATTCATATCTAGGCTATTATGGTATGGTGTCATTGTTAACAGACTTGACAATGGTTTGCCTAACATAACACAAGTCTTATGTGTAAGTGACTACAGATATCAAGCACACATGCACTTATAAGACTGTACAGTTGAATGGTATGAACTCACTATATCACAAGTTTTTCAACACACACTTCTGTAGCAGTACTTTACTCTGCAGATTCCCTGTATAGCTCTCTTATATTTACAAGACAAAATGTGTATCATAGTTATATGAACAGGTAACATATGGATATGTACAACATCCCAGTAGCTGGCTAGCAGTCGCACAGTCAGTGGTGTTTGACAGACACTCAAGTAGTTGCAAATATCAGCTGTCCTTTCCTGGGGTGAGTTCAGGGCCTGGGCTGTAATCAGTGTTACTACAGACAGAGCGACATGCTATGGCCATCACTGCTGTTCAGAATTACATTAGTACAGCAAGTCTTGTTGAGAAATATGCTTTCAGACCCCTATTTTCCATTATTACAGACCACCTATTGCATTCAATTACATGCTTACTTGTTTTGCATACCTTTTTTTTCTGGAATTGTGGAATTGTCAAAGATATATCCTTTCTTTTGGTAGTGTGTTTTTTTTCTCACAGTAGCTCTGAACTCTCTATGAAAGAGGTGGTTTGAATAGATGGCAACTTGTTTTTTGTAGATAATGCTCATAACCATGTGATGGCCTGAGCACCAATTGGTGTTCCCCAGTTGTTAATTGCATGCAGAGCAGATGTGTAGTTCTTCCCATAGCCAATGTCATGGCCATGTGCATGTTGGCCCTTTCCCTTACCTGCGAGGAAGACATCCTGAAGGTGTGAGAGCTAATCCCTCTTATAACAAAACTTGTGATGACAAGCTAACTAAATGATGGAGAATGCTCAAGACTTAGGGGCAGAATGTGAGTATTGCTGTTATATGAATTGAATAATGCTAGTTTAACAAGGTTTGTCTGAACATGCAACTTCTGCATGGATTTCAATCTGACGAAGTTCTGTGTCTGCATAGCTCTCAACTGCAGGGCTGTCCACATAATGGCCAGAGGTTTGCCTGTTATATTTGGTCTGTTCAACTGACAGGTGTTATCTTTGTCAAAGCAGTAGGATACGCTGGTGATTGCAATCAGTAAATGTTAACACCCATTTGTGTTTCTGACTTCATACCCCTCAGAAAAGATATGTTACAAAAAACCCTGTAACACCAGCAACGTTCTCAGTATATAACAGCAATATTTCAAGTATGGCCATGTTTTGGGGCGTCTGTCCCTTAGTTATGTCAGGCTTTGTCCAGATGTCATACAGTAGGTAGTTGATAGGTATATGGTCTATCATTATTTAGTGCTGTCATTCCTGCTGTGGGGAAAGGCTTGAAAACATGTAGAAGTCTGTACATTCCAGAGGCTGTGTATAGAAAATGCTCTTAGATGTCCTTCTGACATATTTTATGTGAGGGGAGTAACAAATCTTTAAAACTATGCTGTTAGAACATGTCAGACATATTACTGATAAGAAACAAGACCGTTTTATAGCTATACATTTGAATGAATTTCACATTGGGGACAGTAGTGGGTTACAAGGTACTATTTTGGAAAAAATCTGTTTCTTAATTTGATCAAACATTCATAAAAAAAACAATTGTTGTGTACAGAATCAATGTATACTTTTAAATGTGATACTTTATCCCGTAGTGGGTTAAATGAGGAATGTAATTGCAGGCTGTGTATTTAATTATGTAATTAGTGTTAATTGCTTCTTGTATTTAAGGCAAGTATTTCTTGTAATGTTGTACTCCCTGATGCCTTTGGCAAAGACATTAGAGTATAATAAACTTGTGTGAATTACTGGCTGGTTGTTTTTCTCTTTGCTATCTGCAGTCATTTTAGTAGTTTTGCTAAGACGTCATTGATGACTGGCCATTTTGTATGGCCTATCATGATTTTGTAGCAGCCTACTGTTCACTTATTATTTGGACTGTGGGGGTGGGAGATGTGAGTGTCATGGGTCCTTTTGTATCCAACTGTACATGTTGCCCCAGGTGGGCTATCAGCAGCATATGTCTGTACAGCCATTTTGAAATATGTATGCATATCTATCTATCTATATCTATCTATATCTATCTATATCTATATATATCTATATATATATATATATATATATATATATATATATATATATATACACACATACACACACATGCACGTACACACACACACACACACACACACACACACACACACACACACACAAATATCTATACCTATATACATATCTCTCTCTCTATCTATATATATATATATATATATATATATATATGTATATATATATATATATATATATATATATATATATATATATATATATATATATATATATACATATACATATACATATACACCTCAGTATTTATTGGTAATATATCTATATATTGTTAAACACATATATGTATATCCATACATATCCATCTTTCTCTATTATATGCATATGTTTCTTTTCATATATAT
The DNA here is from genome assembly GCF_019279795.1 of Protopterus annectens. Classification (NCBI taxonomy): domain Eukaryota; kingdom Metazoa; phylum Chordata; order Ceratodontiformes; family Protopteridae; genus Protopterus; species Protopterus annectens. The sequence goes on from NC_056729.1 coordinate 1,318,507,248, forward strand.
GTATATATATTTGTAGATATCAATTCTTCCTGACTACATAGTGTGTCTTCCCTATTGTAAACTGGCTGTAATGCATGTTATGTTTGAAAAAAATTAGACAGCTCTACAGCCTAGATGGCTTAGTGTTAAATTGCTGTGACTATGGTGTGCATGGTCCTGGGTTAAAGACCTGCAAGCAATGCTTATTTTGTTGCTAGGTAGAACAAGGGAGGTTGACCAGAGAGTAATTAAGGCAGTTTTGAGCAGCTTTAAGAATGTTAGTGTGGGTTTGCATGACAGTAAGTGGTGCTGATGTACTGTTAAACAAATAGTCATTTACACCATGTAGGCTTCGCTTAGCAGTGGGCAAATCTGCTTAGCATTTGCATTTAAGCAATGCTTAAACCTGCTAAGCATAGCTCAGCCCTGGTAACCATTGATCACATTCCACTCTTATAAAATAGCAGGGTAATGACATCTTTAATAAGTGTATTTAATTTCCTGTACATAATGTCATTACAGTAGCAAGGGGTGTGACTATACTGTATGGGACACTTGGGCAAACATGGGTAGTACCGCAATTTTTTTTTATACATGGGTAGTATCAGATACTTTTATTTTTTTTATGCATGGGTAGTATCACAGGTTATATCCAGTCACATTTGCATCTTACACAAGCTGCAGTGCACTGGCTGATGAAAATAATTTAACACATATTGAATTATTAAATTAGTACTTTTAACAGTGCTTTTCCATATAAAAGTAGATTGTAGATTGTAGTACTTAAACCATACACCCCTGCATGCAAAGCTGGGACTATGAGTACTACACTATCTTGTTCTAGGTATTTGAGCTGTATGTTTTATGTATCTCCTATTGGATATTAATAAATTATTATATTAATTGCAGACTACTATGCTTTTTGGACATGTCATTGAGGACTGCTGTCATGTAGCAATGGCAAACATTTCAGCTTCAGACTTCTATCCTTCAAAACATTCATCCTAATGCATAACCTGTTGGCTTTCTACTTTCTACTTTCTGTCTGTCCTCTGTGCAGATGTGCAGATGCCAAGTATTGCTAAGACCATACAACTATGTAGGTGCCCACATAGTATTGTGCTGTGTGCCTGGGAACTGTTGCTATTTCCAAGATATGAGACATTCCTTAATATGGGCCTTGCCACTTTTCCTTGCCTGTGTGAGGGACATTACAGAGGTGGTGGGCTACAGATTCACAGACAGTACGTGGGAATACTTCACAGGACAGGACATTTGGAGACAGCCCAACAACATGGGAGACATATTGCCAGAATTCTGAACGGATTCTATGTCACCAGTACTGTTATACACATAGTGAGTTGATAGATTGACAGGGTTTGTATGGGCATGCATTTAGTGAGGGACAGTAATATGTTTCTGACATACCTCTCCACTAGCATGCTGTCCACAGACTGGCCACATGTTTGCCTGTTTGTTTTGTCTGTTCCCTAGACAGTTGGTGTCCTTGAAAATTAGTCGGGGACTCTGTGGAATGCAGTCAGTAAATACTCACATCTATTGGTATGGATATGTTACAACAAACCCAGTAACATCTGCAACTGTCTCAATTTATAACAGCAATATGTCCAATCTACCCCTGTGTTTGTGCCTCTGGCCCAAATTATGTCAGGCTTTGTCTAGATGTCGATACTCAGACATATTTATTACCATTATTTCTTGCCTTCATTCCTGCTACCATCCCAGTGATGTAGTAGACCCACAGACATGTCAGGGAAGAGGCCATAGATATGTGTCCTGAGCCTGTACATTCTGAGGTGAACTCTACATTTGAAAGGCCTGTGTATGTCTGGCCATTGTTAGCAGACTGTCAGGATTGTGTACACATGTCATGTGTACATGTTATTTGGGCTGTGTATGGAGGGGGTAGATATAAGTGTTATGGGTCTTTTTTTATCTGACTGCATGCTGCTCCAGTTTCTGCTGGTCTATTGGCTGTATGTGTTTGTAGGGGTAGACTGAGACATGTCCTGTACCAAGGTCAATATTCAGACTACACTGAGAATTGGGCCAGTATATGTAGGCCTAGTGTGTGAGTGGCAAACAATGATGTATTTGTTCACACAGTCCATATACTCTACTGTTCACTTAACTTACCAGTATGTGACTGTGAGTGTGGTGATATTGGTTGTGGGTATGCATTTTCATACTGGTGTCTCTTTGTCGGTGCTGTTACATCCCTGTAGTGCCTGATATATTTGCAAATATATGTGTAATTACCGATAGCAGATTTCCTATTTCAGTTACTTGTGCTATTTCACTAAATATATGTTAGAGTGGGTCCATATGACTTGGTCGACTGTTCATTTGGTCGACTGTTTATTTGGTCGACAATTCATTTGATCGACAAGCATTTTAGGTGGGGGGATTCACCCCCCACACCCCCCTAACTATATATATTAACTCCAGGGTCGCCCAACATTGGGGTAGGGGGCAAATGCTTGTCAATCAAATGAACTGTCGACCAAATAAACAGTCGACCAAATGAACAGTCGACCAAGTCATATGGACCCGTTAGAGCACACAGGAGGGTGTTACTACAGCAACTGTGTAAGCTTATCTATGCCAGTACTTCAGATACATCCCCATTTTCATGGCGTCCACCCACCACTTTGTCAGCCTTTTTCTAGATTAATTGCAGTAAGGATGTGCAGGTTTATTGCTCATATTTCTAGTCTGTTTTACAGATTATTCTCATTTCTCTGGTAAATCACTGTGATGATATGATGATTGTTGTCAGAAAATGATTGCATACATTTCATTTACCTACCTCACATCCACCAGAATATGTATGCTGAAACAAACTGTGTTACTCTGTCAAGAAGAGTACAAGGGGACAATGACCTCTTTCTTCTTGGATGCTAATGTGTTAGTAATGAGATGTGCCACATAGAAGGACTTTCTGACCACAGTGGCAATGTGGTGGTCAGAAGAGACATTGCTGTCAACCTGTGTACCAAGATATCTTATAACACCTTCTGTGTTCAGGGGACTACCATCAATATGGTAATTCATGGGAATAGGGTTTTTCCCAAATGGGATGACAAAATATTTTCTGACATTGAGTTTAAGGCCATGGCTCTGACACCAGTCATTGGTATCACTGAGGCCTTTCAGTAGGATGCCAACATCACTTCGTTTGTTAATAATAGCTTCCAACTTGCAATTGTCTGCAACTTTTGTCAGCCAGAGTCCCTTCATGTTGGCATGGACATCAGAGAACTTGATACCAAACAGGAGAGGACCCAGGACAGAACCCTATGGGACTCCACTTATGACTGCTCAGCAGTCTGATTTGTAGTCAGCTATTTTCACACTGCGAGTTCTATCTGCGACCCAGTTTGCAACCCACCTAGTGATATATGGGTTAAAGCCTAGCTTAGTGAGTTTTTGCATGATTCCTGAGTGGGGAATGTTATCAATAGCTTTGGCCAGATCAAGGTAGGCTATATGAGCCACCTTGCGTTCATCCACAGCTCGGATGTCTGACTCAAAAAAGTTGACCAAGTTGATTGAACAAGTATGACCTACCCTTCAAAAAACCAAACTGTGTGGGATCCTGGGTTTGGAGATTCCCGTATCCCTGTTTATTAGGTGCATAATGATGCATTGCATCACTTTGCATAACAGACTTGTCAGGCAAATGGGGCATTCGTTCCCAGGGTCTGTAGTCACTCCTCCTTTGTGGAGAGGGGTGACTGTAGCAGTGCACAATTCAGAAGGGACAAAGCCTGAGGTAAGGCTATGACTGAACAGGGCACACTGGTGATGTGCCAGGTCACTCTGTAGTTCATGTAGAACACAGCCAGGGATATTGTCAGGTCCCATAGAAGCTGTATTCTTGGCCTTGGACAATGGTGTTTTAACCTGTGCAGCAGTAATACTGGGTGCCTGGCAGTGTACTGGTATTGTCATTGGTCCTTTGGGGGGAAGAGAGGGGTAAAGTTTGCACTGAATATGTCAGTCAGTATATTGGCAATATTTGTTGGCTCAGTCTAGGAGGTACCATTGTCCAGTAGCTCAGAGCAAATCTTGGTGTTGCCATGGAGAATCTTTACATAACTGTATGAGGCCTTGTGGTTGTCTTTATTATGTGCTACAATTCTGTTTTCACTGCTAGCTTTGTAATATTTGATGAGGGATCTCAACTTTTAATTAAGGCTAATAAGGGTTTTTTCCAGTCTTGGGATTTCACCTTGTTCCTTATCTGTTTCCTCCTTCTGTTGTACAGTTTATTTATGGCCGGTGACCACCAGATTAGCTTCCTTCTTTTGGAGGTGATGGTCTTGGTTCTATTGGGTATGACAGTATCCGTGCTTTTGTCTACGTGTTCATAGTGCATTGGTGTTTGATTCAGCAGTCATGCAACTAGTCTCCATTTACATGGCTGCCGTGAGGTTAGCCACCTCTACTTTTAGGAGGCCAAAGTTAGCTTTGGAAAAGCTTTTCATGGTAGTTACCTTTGCAAAGGTGGTGGGGGTGGGAGGGATGTGGATTTCCAAAGGTGATTATTTTGTGGTCAGATTTAACCAGGGAGGAGTTGACTATTTGTGAACAGCATCAGTCATCCATGTTAGTAAAGACCAGGTCAGTGATGTTGCTACCTGTAGTGGGTGTATGAATGAGCTATTCCAGGCCATTAGAATTAATGAATTCAAGGAAATGTTCGGCAAGTGCATCGGTACATGAGTAGCTTTCCCAGTTAATGGTGGGGTAGTTGAAGTCAACCAGTACAAGAGTGTTAAGTTGGACACTAATATTCTCCAGGGTGATTAGGAACATGGAGTGTGAGACTTGGGACATGGTTGGGGACCTATAGCAGGCTATGACCTGAATCACTGTCTTACCCAATGTTAGCTACACCTGCAGGATCTGTGATGCATTATGTTGGGCTACCACACTGGAAGTGTGTGCATCCTTTATGAATATGGAAATACCACCACCTTTGCAGCTTCATTCCAAGTTCTGCAGTCAAAAGGTGTGGAATGAGTTATAGGCTGGTAGTGCAGGGGTGCTTCCTGCTGCCTTTAACCAGGTCTCTGTTACAGCACAGATGTCATTGTTCCCCATTTTAAGGAAGGCTTCCAGTGAGTGCATTTTCAGATTTAGACTTCTAAGGTGCAGCAGCATGACCCTCAGATTGCATATGTTTGTAGCTGTTATATATTTATGTATATGTATTTGTATATATATATATATATATATATATATATATATATATATATATATATATATGTATATATATATATATATATATATATATATATGGATCTACCTGACTTGGTCAACAGTTCATATGGTCGACAGTCATTTGGTCGACAGTTCATTTGGTCGACAAGCAGATTTGCCCCCTTCCCCAATGTTGTGCAACCCTGGAGTTGATATATATAGTTAGGGGGGGCGTGGGGCACAGCCCCCCACCTTAAATGCTTGTCGATCAAATGAACTGTCGACCAAATAAACTTTCGACCATGTGAACTGTCGACCAAGTCAGGTAGATCCATATATATATATATATATATATATATATATATATATATATATATATATACACATATATATATATATATATATATATATATATATATATATATATATATATATATATATATATGTGTATATATATATATATATATATATATATATTTATATATATCATCATCTTCTTTCGGCTGCTCCCGCTAGGGGTCGCCACAGCAGATCACCTGTTTCCATTTCTTCCTGTCCTCTGCATCTTGCTCTGCCACACCAACCACCTGCATGTCCTCTCTGACCACATCCAGAAACATTATCTTAGGCCTTCCTCTTTTCCTGTTACCTGGTAGCTTCATCCTTAGCATCTTTTTCCCAATATACTCAGCATCTCACCTCAGCACATGTCCAAACCAACATAATCGTGCCTCTCTGGCTTTGTCTCCAAACCTTCCAACCTAGGCTGACCCTCTAATATACTTATTCCTAATCCTGTCCACCCTCGTCACACCCAGTGCAAATCTTAACATCTTTAATTCTGCCACATCCAGCTCAAACTCCTGTCTTTTTGTCAATGCCACTGTCTCCAACCCATATAACATAGCTGGTCTCACTACCCTCTTGTAGACCTTCCCTTTCACTCTTACAGGTACTCGTCTGTCACAAATCACTCCTGACACTCTTCTCAACCCACTCCATCCTGCTTCTACTCTCTTCTTCACCTCTCTTCCACACTCACCGTTACTCTGAACTATTGACCCCAAGTATTTAAACTCATCCACCTTCGCCATCTCTACTCCTTGCATCCTCACCATTCCTCTATCCTCTCTCTCATTCACACACATATATTCTTTCTTAGTTCTGCTGACCTTCATTCCTCTTCTCTCAAGAGCATATCTCCATCTCTCCAGGGTCTCCTCCCCCTGTTCCCTACTCTCACTACAGATCACAATGTCATCTGCAAACATCAAAGTTCACTGGGACTCCTGTCTAATCTCGTCTGTCAACCTGTCCTTCACCATTGCAAATAAGAAAGGGTTCAGAGCTGATCCTTGATGTAACCCCACCTCCACCTTAAATGCTTCCATCACTCCCACCAAAGACCTCACCGCTGTCACACTACCCTCGTATATATCCTGTACCACTCTTACATACTTTTCTGACACTCCTGACTTCCTCATATAATCCACAACTCCTCTCTAGGCCCCCTGTCACATGCTTTCTCTAAGTCTACAAAATCACAATGCAACTCCTTCCGACATTCTCTGTACTTCTCCATCAACACTCTCAGAGCAAAGATCACATCTGTAGTGCTCATTCCTGGCATGAAACCATACTGCTGATCACTAATCATCAAGTCCCTTCTTAACCTTGTTTCCACTACTCTTTCCCATAACTTCATGCTGTGACTGATCAATTTAATCCCTCTGTAGTTACTACAGCTCTGCACATCACCCTTATTCTTAAAAATCAGTACCAAAACACTTTTTTCTCCATTGCTCAGGCATCCTCTCACTTTCCAAGATTTCATTAAACAATCTGGTTAAAAACTCCACTGCCATTTCACCTAAACACCTCCATGCTTCCACAGGTATGTCATCTGGGCCAACAGCCTTTCCATTCTTCATTCTCTTCATAGCTATCCTTACTTCCTCCTTGCTAATCCACTGTACTTCATGATTCACTATCCCTACATCATACAACCTTCTCTCCCTCTCATTCTCTTCATTCATCAACCCCTCAAAGTACGCTTTCCATCTCCTCAACATACTTTCCTCGCTATATATATATATATATATATATATATATATATATATATATATATATATATATATATATTTGTTCACCTTTCTATATATATGTGTGTATGCATATATGTAGATATAAATTTAGATGTACCTCTCTCTCTCTATATATATATATATATATATATATATATATATATATATATATATATATATTTTTTTATGTATAGATTTGTCCACATATATGCATCTCCATACATAATATATATATATATATATCTATAGATATATAAAACCTGACTGATTCTACAGAATCCTTTCCCTACTGTTGAATGACTATACTTACTGATATGTTTGGAAAATCATCACAATTTTAAAGATCCCAAATGGTGTAATGGTACATTGCTTTCAGTGTAATTTACAGAGCTTGGTTTCAAGACTTGGCAGGACTTATTATTTTGCTGCAAGGCAGAACAGTTGCTGCTGGGGAGAGAGGGATAAGGGCACTATTTAAAAGAGGTCCCTAGTTTGGGCCCATTGACCCCCATTTTGACAGCCTTTGGACATATTTATATGGGTCCCCTTCACATGGTCGACAGTTCATAAAGTCAAAGGCCATATGGTCAGGACTATATGATCGACTTTTGAAATATTGACCATGCGGAATGGGCATTTCCATACAGTGCGGAATGGAAAGATTTCCATCTTCCGCACTGTAGTGCGATCTCAGAGTTAATATATTTAAGTTCTGAGGGGTGTGGGGGAGGGTGGCCCCCACAAGTGGTGCAGGTGGACTTGCCCCCTGCTAGCAATGTGAAAGTAAGTGATTGTTGTGTTTTTTTTTTACATGTCGACATTTCAAAAGTCGATCATATGGTCTCGGCCATATGGTCTTCAACTTTATAAACTTTCAACCATGTAAAGTAGACTCATTTGATATATATATATATATATATATATATATATATATATATATATATATGTATGTATATACATGTACTATGTGTTATATATATGTATACATATATATATATATATATATATATATATATATATATATTATATATATATATATATATATATATATATATATATATATATATATATATATATATTTATATATACATCGCCATACATATATATTTATATATATATATATATATATATATATATATATATATATATATATGTATATATATATATATATATATATATATTGTATCTGTGTGTGTGTGTGTGTGTGTGTGTGTGTGTGTGTGTGTGTGTGTGTGTGTGTGTGTCCAAAACTTGACTAATTTTACAAACCTTTTCCCTACTGTTGAATGACTCTAGTGAATGATATGTTTGAAAAAACATCAGCTATATTTACAGCTCAGATGGCTTAGTGGAAAATTCCTGTGGTTATGGTGTGCATGGTCCTGGGTTCCAGACATGCAAGGGCTGGTTATTTTGTTGCTGGGCAGAACAAGGGCTGTTGGATAAAGAGTTAGTAAGGTACTTTAAAGCAGTTGTAAGTGGGTTTGTGTGGGTTTCTGTAGCGAGAAGCAAATGCTAACTTCCGCTTAACTATGCTTACACACAGCTAGCCCTAAAATTGTTTAATCTGAGTTAGCTTCCCTCAGCACCACGCAAACACACTTACTCATGCTTACTACTTCTTACTCTCACTTAGCCCCATAGTAATTTCTTTAAAAGAAAAGAAAAAAGGGGTGATAGGAAAGTGTTGAAAAAGGGGGCACAAAGAGGGAAAAACAACATGAAAAATAGTTAGGGATGTGCAGGACAGGTGTAGGAATAGCTGTCCATTTTGTCTGCAGCAACAGCTGTGCATATATACTGAATTTGGAGGTAAATTTGGGCACCCGAACCCCTGAGAGAGGGGTGAGGACAAAAATAATGTGAAGCTAATTAGACCAGATTACATATGCCAGTAGACACGTGTGTGAAATGGAGAGCTATATATGGGGCAACATGTTTTGGGGTGGGGGGGGCAGATTGCCCTTTTTTGTAAAGTGAGAGTGGGATATTGGGGAAGGATCGTACGTATATTTGGGGAGGTAGGTTGGGTAGGAAGACAGACAAGGCACACAAGACAGCAGATAGGGGTGGTATATGACACCTGTGGGGAGTAAACACCTTGGACAGGGAGGGTTGTTTGTTAATCAGATGCCTACAAGCCCCCAAATGGATACAGTGGGACTAAGGTCCCCACCCATGGGCAGTCACCACTGCACCTTCTCAGCCCCGAAGGTGGCTGTGCTGGGGACTGAGCAGGAGGGGCAGGCTGACCCTCTAAATGTGTCATGCAGCCCTCAAGCTGGTATAGCAAATCTCCCAATTCCTTGCGGAGCTCGCTATTCACCAGACCCCGGACCTGGCCTCAGGTGAAAGGATCCTGTCTTTGCCCATAATTGGGGAGGACGAGCCCCATCCCCTGAGGCAGTTCCACCAGAAGGTGGTGCAGGACCAGCGGATGAGAAGGTCCCAGGGTGGGTCCCAGACATGCTGTGGCCCAGTGCCATGGCCAGATGAGGCGGGAGAGGTGGATCCACTGGGACTAGCCTTCCCAGATGTGCTATGGTGTTGCAGTTTTAGAACATATGTTGGTTAGTGATGAAAAACACATTCCAGGATTAGTTATAACAGCATGCATGAGTATTCCAGTCAACCCAAAACAACATATTTTGAACATTTGTATAGCAAACAGAACACATGCTAATATGGAACCACTGCGGTGGTGGTGCTGCGGTAGTGTTGTCGCCTCACAGTAAGACATCCTGTTCAATTCTCAGCTAGAGCATCTTCTGCGTGGAGACATGTGTGAATGGGCGCACCTTCGTTGAAGGGTGTGCGTCAGGGCTGGCAACTCGGCACGTAAAAATCTACTGCCAATTATTAGCGGACCAGAGTTCCGCTGTGGCAACCCCTAACCAGGAAAAGGCAAAAGGCTCAACAACAACAACAAGTGGGCATTACACCGGCATGCAGGTTACATTGATAGCAACAGGCCACCAATGATAATATTTGAATGGGGAACATTAATAGAAAAAACTTTTCAATATTTGTAGAACAATAGGACACATGTCCCAACAGTAGGTTTTGTGAAAAACATAACCATTCATTTATGTGTTTAGATTATTGGTGTAGATAAGGTGGGGGAGAAAGAGAGAGATGTCAGTTAACAAATGTAGATTCTTGAAGTGCTCACAACTTTAATGATCATTGCTCCAGTCATTACTCTACAGGTATTATTACAATAACCTATGGCATTTGGTTGGACAGTGCTATGTTTGTACACAGTGTATAAATACAGCCATCTTATAGCTACTTTATACCTTTTCTTACCTGGCAGACGTGTGGAGGAAATTTCTGTTAACACTACCTGACTGTTTGTACCCATATTCACATAGTCAGGTTTACATATATGCACTCATACTGTGTGTGTGTGTGTGTGTGTGTGTGTGTGTGTGTGTGTGTGTGTGTGTGTGTGTGTGTGTGTGCGTGTGTGCGTGAGTGCGAGTGTGGTTGTGTGCATGTGTGCCTGTGTGCGTGTGTGCGTGTGTGTGTGTGTGTGTGTGTGTGTGTGTGTGTGTGTGTGTGTGTGCTACTTCCATATTCTGCCTTGATTTCTATCAGTCACCCTGGTTGTTGGCAGCAGGGACCAGTAGCTGTGACAGCATGACACTTGAACATTTCTTGGGGGAGACTACTTGGTGTATGTACTTATCTTGCTGTCATTTGTAGCCTTGGGGTTGGAACATGGATGTTGGACACAGCTACTTTAAACCTTTTCTTACCTGGCAGACCTGTGGAGGAAATTTCTGCTAACACTATCTGTCTGTTTCTATCCATATTCACAAATTCCTAGGTGAAATTAGGTATACAGCTTACTACCACTCCCGGGATTTGAACCATGCCTGTTTGTGCAAAAATACAAGTGTGCACTTCATCAGAATGAGCTATTGAGAAACTGCTGCTTTTTATTTGACTGTTTTCTGTCTATTACTCTCTTGGTTGTACAATCTGACCTTGTAATTACAGCATTCTTATACATTCATTCTTCCCATACATACTTTTTGACATAGCACAGTGTGGAAAACAGTGGTTAACACAACATTAATATTCAAATATCAGATCTTGATGCATGAAACATTTCATATCAGTTAATCTCCTGTCTTAGAAAGCCACTAACTTTGTCAGATGATCCTTGATTGTTTAATCCTTTCAGAGCTATATTTGCTGTGCATAACCTGTACACATTTCAATGCATACATTACCAAAGTAAACATAACAAGTCCAGGGTTTTGACTTTTATTGACAGGTAGTTACACTTTTATCTATATATAACCTATATGAGACTATTATTGTAATATTGTCTGGTTTATTCAGTACAAACCATACCCATTTTTATTACTGCAAGGTGACATTCTACTCCTTCATATTTATTTGGAATGAATATTACAAGCTAGATTGTTACTCACCAGCATCATGATGCAGCCTTAGCAGCCTGCTTTCATGAGCGTCCTGGTTTACAGCCTTCTCAGCTGGAGCTATAAAGAAGATAGAGAAACATTTATGCATACCTATCCATCACATACACAGGCTTGACTTTGGTAAACAGTTACTGATATTAATACTTACAAATGACTGGGGCATTCCTCTGCTGTGCATCTTGGACTCACTTGTCCAAGAGCTCCCTCTTCCTCCGCTTCATGTCAGCAAAGTGGTGCCGGACCTACTCACCAGTCTGAGGGACACCAGTGGCACTAGTGAGATCACAGGTGAGATGTTCCCAGGCCTCTGCTTTGTATTGGCAGCACTGGTGATTATCCTGCAGCAGTCTCACATCATGGTCTTTTACAAGGAGTCCAACCATGACCCTGGACTCCTGTATGCCCCAGCGCTGCACCCAAAAGTGCACACCCTCTCCAACAACAGTCATAGTACCTACAGTGGGGAGCTACAACTGGTTATGAGCTGTATTCATGTTTGCAAGGTTTAAATAGGACTTATTTCTGACCCTTTTCCATGATTGGATGGTTTTGAATATGCTGAGCTAAGCAAACACTGGGCAAACCCGCTTAGCAAAGATAAACATTGCTTAAAGGGGTAGATGCTAAGCATTGTTTACTGGTATGGAAATCCACTTAGCTGCACTAATTCTTGCTTAGAATTTACATTTAAGCAATGTTTATACTGGCTAAGCATAGCTGAGCACAAGTTAGCATTGTTCACTTTTCCTTTTATGGACTATCAACATTGTGGGGTTAATTCCTCATAAATGACATATTATGATATGTATGGTTACCTTCCAAAACATCCCCCTATGTGCTTTCATTACATTACATTCTTTTGTGGCTATACTGTATGGGACATCTGTGTTTATATGGGGGTTTCACATCTGTACTACACTGACACCTCAGATTTGGACCTGCTGCACCACACTGGTTAACAAATATATATTATACAGTACCTATTGATAACAAAATATACTTTTAGTTCTGTTTTCACAAATAAAAATGAATGGACTATATTGGCGCGTGAACCGTGAATGCCTGCATACAAAGTGAGAGCTCTAACTACTACAGTATTTTACTCTCATCTGTTTTGGCTGTATATTTCTATTTAGCTCATTGGGATGTGTAGGCTAGGCTGAGCATAGCTGCACAATGTTTAAATCTGCTTAGCTACGCTTAAACTTTATTGAAGATATAAAAAAAATAAATGTGTAACATTACTCTTATAAAATGAGAAAGCTGCTAGTATGTATTCCTTTGTGTTAGAGGACATTTTATTAGTGAAGGGCCAGAAATATTAGGGGATAATGTGGACACTGTGCAAAAATCTGGACAGTTAAGTGCTATGTTGTGGGGCTGTGCTTATATGTACTTTATCCACGGACACTGTTATGTTATGATAACATTGTTTGTGGAACTGTTAGCTGCTGTGGAATTGCCATACAGCAATTCTAGAGTGCAGGGGGCATGTGTATTGTGCGAGCAGTGCTCAGACACACCTCCTACACCCGTTCTTGTTTCGTGTCTGTCTACTGTAGACAACAGCACACCCTCATGAATATACAGGGTGTGCTGCTGTCCTAGACAACCATGGAAAGCTCTGTGCAAGAATAACATTATTTTTGCAGGGAGCTTAATGAATCCCAGGGTAAGTCAAACTTGTTCAAGTTTAAAATGAAAAGTTCTTATGTGGAAATCTATACATAGAATGTTTGTTACTTCCTATAAAATCTCTAAGTTTAGTAAAATGACTTATTTTGTTTGTTGGAGATGTGTTAACGTTGTAAAAGCTGATTGAATGCATATGCTTATGGATTATGAAAAATTAAATGCACCTTGGGAAGAGATATGTATGTTATGCTCTGATAATTGTTCTTTAATCAGATAAATAACACTAATGGATGTTCCACTTCCTTTATCTGTAAAAGCCAAACAACAAAAAATCTACTGGCAGTAGCTAGAAAAGTTATTGCAAAATACTGGACATCAAACTTTGTTTCTACATTCAAAGAACTTTTAAATTTAACAACAGTACTTTGTAAAACTGAAAAAGACGTGATCAGAATAAGATCTCTAAATCATGCTAATACCTTTAGTGGGTGGTATAGTCATTAAATGTTGCTATTGAAATACCAGGACTCTTAATGTGTTAATTATATAAGATTACTTTGATGATTTAATACATTCTTAACATTGTATAACAGTATGTGGTGTTGAATTTCTTCCTGCATATATACTGTAAATATGTTAAAGTAATAAAAATTTTCTTAACAAAAAAAAAAAAAGAAATGACCAATATTATTACCATTCTTTTACTTGTGCATACATTTTGAAATCATCTCCTTATATGCATAGAATTGTCAAAAAAGACAACCATCAATCACGCACCCTTCTTTACAGCTTAGGAAATGAAAACATTGTTCTTTGTGTCTGCACATTCTGACTGAACAAAATTCAGAGACTGTTACTTGCAAAGCATGGATGGGCTGTTCAATCAGCGTGCTCATTTTTGGTAGTAATGAGCCTTATTGTATAATTAATATTAAGGTAAAACACATGAATGAAATCTAGGTAAACAAGAATAGTCTTATGTTTTCTCTTTACAGCAGAAGAGTAGACATTTTAAAATTGGAGACAGCAGAAGAGGTGCCTGAAGCAACTAGATGAGGCCGGTGGTAAACATGAATACAGTAGTAAAGAGTATTGTGTATTTGACTGATTTCATTAATATATGTGTGTGTGTGTGTGTGTGTGTGTGTGTGTGTGTGTGTGTGTGTGTGTGTGTGTGTGTGTGTGTGTGTGTGTGTGTGTGTAGATAGATATATAGATAGATTGGGGAAATAATAATTCATAAAGAATTGGAACTGATGCTCTAGAGTACTTTCAGTACATTACTTCAAGTAAGGGTGAGATATGTCAGTATGTAAGTATATAAATGCAGTATTTCTGGGGGGGATTTAATAAAGCCTACATGGTCTTATTTACCATGTAGGCTTCGTGCCACGCTGCTTACATGAAAGCAAGCAGGTGTGTGATACAGTAACCACTGCTGAGTAGCATGCACGAGTGCTCCAATAAGGGGAAGTTCTGTGGCATTCAATTCACCTCATAAGGAGGTGAATCTCATACAAATGAGGCAAGTAGAACAATCCAGTAAGCAGACAGGCAGCCCTGCAGAGCCCACGTCAGTGTTTGTAGTGTACACAGAAAACTTCTGTATACAGGAATGTAGACAGCGAAAAGGGGCTGTAAAATGTAGATAGATGGACAGAAATAGCATACCACACACAGAAATGAGCAAAACTATCCTTTGTATGTCACAAAAGTTACAAGAAACGATGTTAATGTAATAATGTTTTTTTAAATATTCTGGGCATGTGTTAGCTGTGTGCCACAGTGCACAAACATACCTTATACATATAAAAAAGTGGAAAAAACAAATCAATGATTATGATACAGAAATGTATTACTGGACCCTGCATGAAGCATCTGCAATGGTGCATTACCCATGTCCCCATATCCCCTCTGTGTAGGTAGAGAATCATGTTCTTGTCCACAGAGGAGGTAGCTGACATCAGCAGAGGGTGTGTCATACACCTGCTAAGCTGATTGGAGCTTAGCTGTACCTATTTGCGTGGCGCATCACAATGCTGAGCATGGAAATTTTGGGGTTTGTGTCCACTGATTCCTAAGCTGCACTTACCTTGGGGGTGCATGTTTACATGTGTTTGAGCATGTTTGTGCTGCATGGTATTGTGCTGAGTCTGGAAAGTTTGAGGGTGTGTCCAGTGATTCCTAAGCTTGTTTACCTGCTCGCTGTGCATTTGCATGGTGCGCCGCATTGCTGAGAGTGTCTAAAAGCAATAATATATTAATTAGTTGTGACCCTTGTTTAACTTAAACTAGGGTCAGTAAATGATGTTAATGATATACTAGGCAGGTGGAATGCATCATAGGTAGCCGATCACAAAGTCAGCACCTATAGTAAAGCACTATAAAGTATGCATACACCTTACATTCTGATTTCTCCCCCATACTCTCCACCATTAGAGTACAGACTTGGGAATTTTAACTGAAAGAATACTAGGGGCTGCTGCAGGTCTGCTGTCTCCAGTTGTGCTAGATGCTGAATTCAGTGGTGCTGCTGCTGGTTCATAGGTTCATAGGGTGGTACTAGGCTATCAGACCTAGAGCCTATATAAGCCTAGCCATACCAATTCCCTGGCTATTTCTTCCCCGAATATTTACTTCCCTGGTGCTGCTGATAGTAGGCCTAGGCAGAGAAGGAAAAGAGTGTTCAGGCCCAGGGTAACCTTCCAAGAGCTACATGACCTGGAGATTGTAGAGTGCTACAGTGTGGACATGGATATACTACAAGAAGTCACTGAGCTCTGCTGCCCTCAACTCAGACCCAGAGCCAGCAGAGAGAAATCCATCCCGGTAGAAACAAAGGTATGAATAGTCCATAGGATAATAGCCAAAGATACTTCCAAAGGCCAACCGGGAACACAATGGGGGTTTCACAGGCATCAGCATCCAGGTACTCCACCAGTTCCTCGATGCCATGCTACTTCATGCCAGTGAGCACATATATTTTGCCCTCACCTCTGATGTGAGGGCCAGCAATATGCAACACTTCTACTGTGTAGCACACTACCCAGAAATACTGAGTGCTATAGATTGCACTCATGTACACATCAAGGCAACACATGGTGAGGAGAATAGAATCTACATCAACTGCAAGGGGTACCACTCCATCAACTGTCAGATCGTGTGCAATGCCCAGGACATTATCATGAATTTGTGTGCTGACAGCTCTGGCAACTATCACAACTCCCTTATCTGGCACTCACCACAGCTGTACCAGATGTTTGCTAGGGGGGACATCCTACATGGCCATTTACTGGGGGATGCTGGCTACACTCTTGAAGCATGGATGATGACACCCATCAGAAATGCACACACACATGGAAGAATGCCATAAAGAAGCACATGCACAAACTAGGAACATAATAGAGTATGTGTTTGGGATGCTGAAGTCATGGTTCCAGTGCCTTGATACATCTGATGGAGCCCTGTAGTACTTTCCACCCACATGTGCACAGATGTTGACAGTATGTGCCATGCAACACAATATGATCCTGCAAAAAGAGCTACAGCAGGATCAGCAAAGGGAAGTGATACACAGCCCCCTACCAGTGCCTACATTACCACAGTCACACTCAATAGAGGACTTGGAGGAGGTGCCCTTGATGATGTCTCTGTAGGTAGACGTAGGCATTGGATAAGAGACAACGAATAGCACAGTCACTGATAACCTGGGGCCCTAGAGACTGACACATTACTCCTACTCACATACATATTGTAAACCTGTTGGTGCCAAGCAACCCACACAGCCTGTACCTATCCATGTATTGGTTGTGTACTGCTTGCATCACACAGAGTCAGCCTTGACCTACAGGTCTCTCAACTGTTGCATTCACAAGGTAAGTCTCTAAGCTACACACTAATTGAAAGGATTACTATAATATATCATGTGTATTGATCTGCTGCTGTTATGCAAGGAAACATAGCGGGCTAATTGGACAGATGTAACATCCACTTGGAAATGCAGATACCCAGTCCAGTAATATGTCTTCCTTAATATTTACTAGGCCTCATGGTTTGGAATATTCCCTACATCAGTCAAGGAAGATGTTAAACAGTGGGCACACATGATATTTGGACTACTGTATATCCCAGGAGATCATGTGTCATTGTTCCCCCACCCCCAACACAGCAGTGTACCCATACAACTGCTTTAATAGAAAATCATCTATGGTATATCAGTGGACCAGGCAATCTCAGGGCTGTAATATAGATATTGCTCACACTTTTGTAGGTCTCTCCTCATGCAGGATAATAATGTACATATTTATGTTGTTGATTGTGTGATGAATGACTCCTCTCTGTCTGGTGACCTGAGTGGCTCAGTGGACTAGGGAAGCAAGCATGTGTGATGGTGTTGCAAGTTCTAATCTAGAATTTCCCAAATATGTTGGTATTTTCACAGACTGTCATACATCTTAGTGCAAAATATCTGGACAAAGCCAGTAAGATTGTGGGGGGGGGGGGTCAAAGGACCAAACATAGGGACAGATCTCAAATATTGTCTCCATAAACCTAGAAAGTCACTGAACATAAAGAGGTTGCATTATTACATATGTTCTGAAGGCTATAACATCTGAAACACAAATGTTTGTCTGTAAGTAGTATAATGTAGTGATGTCAATATTCAATAATTAAACAGAGCACCACAAATGTATGAGGAACAGACCAAACATATAAGGCAAAACTCTGAATTTTCTGTGGAAATCAGGACAGTTTAAAGGTATTCAGGCTGTTAGTCTGTTGGTGGTGTAACATTACCAACCATAGTCACAGATTAAGTGCAGCACACAGCTGGGGAATGCTGGGGACAGTAAGTGAAGTGCAGTACTGCAGAAACAGGGGATGTTAATGTCTGTAACATACAAAATCCTACACTGAAGTACAGGTAGGTGTGGACTGCAGTCACCTTATAAATACTAGCAATCCCACTGAACATGCCCATACACTTAGCTAAAATGAGCACAATCCTGTTGCCCCTTCATCAAAATGACCTGTTATGTATAAAGTCTATACATACAGATATATGTATACATATCCATCTGTCACTATCTTTCTCTCTCTCACATGCATAGTATAGCTATCACAATGTAGTATCAAATAGATATTTACCAATATATATAACTATATATAGTAAAATGATACATACACCCTCTCATATATCTACATAACACTTATACATACCGTACATACACTCAACTACAGTTATATATACATCACTGGTATATACAGAAATATGTGGGTGTATGTCTGTATTGTCCGACATACCCTAATGACTAAATCTCCACTATCACATAGCCATACCATTGCTCAAAGGATCCAAGCTGAGGGTGCAATAATAGAAATTCCACTTACCCAGAGACCCCGGTGCCTGTTGAATGTCACCATGTAGACAGACTCAGGTGAGCAGGTGGTGTAATGTACTGTATAATGGTGTCAATGTATGTATGGAGAGGGCAACTTGTCCCTGCCTACAGGTATGCCTGTGTAACTGCAAGGAGCCACATATGGCCATACTGGTAACTGTGCACACATGACTTGGATAATCACAGTTATACCACTGCTAGGACACTAGATGCAGATAACAGTATGAAGCAATATCATACTGCAGGCCACAGATGCTGGTCAACACAGGCCTAGTTTTTGTAATGAACAAGTGCTGTGCCTGCAACTGCACATATAACAGACTTAACGCGTGGCACGTGCGATAGCTACTGTGGTCTATAGTGCATAAAACTAGAGAGGTAAGAGTTCTAATTTCCCTCCAGCCCACTTGGTGCATGACTGTGTCAGTGTGTGTATGTGTGTGTGTGTGTGTGTGTGTGTGTGTGTGTGTGTGTGTGTGTGTGTGTGTGTGTGTGTGTGTGTGTGTGTGTGTGTGTGTGTGTGTGTGTGTGTGTGTGTGTGGGGGGGGGGGTCCTACTGCAAATGAGTGGGCATCTCTTCATGGGCTATCCACCTGCAATGGTTATGAACCTTTTGGCCCTGCAACCTGCTGCTGGTTTCCAAACTGCCCTCGTCTACAAGGCCTGATGATGTCATCACCTTAAGACTACCAGCTGACAACATAGTAGCAGACTTAAGCTCTGGTGTATGCAATAACTACTGTGATCTATAGTGCATAAAACTCGATAGGTAGGAGTTCTAACCACACTCTAGCCCAAGTGTGTGTGTGTGTGTGTGTGTGTGTGTGTGTGTGTGTGTGTGTGTGTGTGTGTGTGTGTGTGTGTGTGTGTGTGTGTGTGTGTGTGTGTGTGTGCATATCCCCCTGCAAAACAACTGCCATTCCCTCATAGGTTATCCACCTGCACTTGTTATGAACCTCTTGGCCCCGTAACATGCTGCTCACTTCCACATTGCTCTCTTCTATATGGCCTGATGATGTAACCACCATAAGATAACCAGATAATAGTGTAATATCAGATGTAAGCTATGGTGCATGAGTTAAGTATGGTGCTCTATATTGTATAAGATTAGATAGACAGGGGTTCTAATCTCACTTCAGCCCACTTGGTGCATGTGTATATACCTTTACACAACCCACGCTGCTGAAACCCTTACAAATGCCTTCTACGAGCACCTGCAGGAATGTATGGATCAAGCAATCCCTAATAAAATCAAGACCCTTTCCACCAAAGGCAGGCGCCCGGTCTGGTGGACCCCAGCCATTAACAAACTCTACAACAAGAGGAAAAAGCTACTACATGACAGAGCAAAATCCCTAAAAGGGAAGGCATCTCTGATCAATACTAGCAAAAAACTACGATCACTCATAAAATCATCCAAGGCCAACTTTGAGAGAAAAATCGCTAAAGACACAAAAGACAATCATAAGGCCTTCTTTAGCTATGTTAGAAACCTGGGTGGAAACTCCCAGACATGCTCAGAATTAGTCCAAAATTATACAAAAATCACTGAACCCACAGACATTGCCAACATACTGGCAGACAGGTTCAGTGCAAATTTCTCCCCTCCCTCCCCCCCAAAAGGAGAAATATCTATCCCACCAGAGTCTAGCCTCCCAAACATCTCAGATGCCCAGGTGAGAGCTGCTCTCTAAAGCAAAAAACACAGCATCAATGGGACCGGACGGTGTCCCCGGCTGTGTGCTACACAAACTCAATGATGAACTAAACCCACACATAAGGCTGCTGTTTAATCTTAGCCTTACTACAAGATACATACCCAAAGAATGGCGTACGGCAACTGTGGTCCCACTCCACAAAGGCGGTGCTTCTACGGACCCTGGAAATTACCGCCCCATAAGCTTGACGAGCCTTGTCTGCAAAGCTATGGAGAGGATCATAATGGAACTCATAAATAAATACATTGGGGACCTACAGACAATGGATCCTACCCAATTTGGCTTTGTCAAGGGCAGATCCTGCCTTTTGAACTTGGTCGACTTTTTCGAAACAGTCACTAAGGCCATTGATGAGGGTAAGGCAGTTCACACAGCCTACCTTGACCTAGCAAAAGCGTTCGACACAATACCCCACTCGGGCATCATAGAAAAGCTCACCAGCTTAGATGTAAACCCATATGTCACAAGATGGGTTGCAAACTGGCTCAAGGACAGAACCCACAGGGTTAGAGTTGCTGGTGCCATGTCAGACTCTAAGCCGGTCACGAGCGGTGTCCCACAGGGCTCAGTCCTGGGCCCCCTCTTCTTCGGCATTTATTTTTCTGAAGTGCATGCAAACATAGAGGGATTGTGGCTGACAAAATTTGCAGATGACTGCAGACTGGGCACCATAATTGACACTCCATCAGACACAGACATCCTCCAGAGAGGTCTCATAGAAATGGATAACTGGTGCCAGAGCCATGGCCTTAAGCTAAATGCCAAAAAATGTATAGTCATACCCTTTGGGAAAAACAAGGTAACCCCTAATTACCACATAGGTGGTAATCCATTAAACACGGAAGAAGTTATCAGGGACCTGGGGACCCAAGTTGACAGTAACCTCTCTTTTGACACTCACATTGCCAAAGTGGTTAGGAAGACCTTCTACATTGCCCACCTGATCATGAAGGGATTCACATCCAGATCAGGAGAGGTCATTGTACCCCTGTACTCTTCACTTATCAGACCAATGATTGAGTACAATGCCCCATTTGGAATGTACCTTACCCGACACCTGCAGCAGTTGGAAAGACCCCAAAGGTTCCTCACCAAAAGGATAAAGGGGCTCAAACATATGTCATACGCTGCCCGACTGAAGAAACTCCAGCTCTATTTAGTTGCATACCGTCTGCTCAGAGGTGATCTGTGCCTGACATACAAGGCCATGTCCAACCCGGAATTAATGGACATGCTCCACCTCAAAAAATCCAAATCCACCAGAGCCACGAGAGCAAGAGACTTAAACCTCAACATGGATATAAATAGGACGTGCTGGAGAGACAGATTCATCACCCAGAGACTCCCTACACTATGGAACAGAATCCCAGTCCATGTGAGGCAGAGCCCCTCACTGACTCTGTTCAAGAGAAATCTTGACGAGTGGATGGGAGATCGTAGGTTTACCCCGGGAATCATCTCTGTATCACTGCTGGACAGAGGCACAGCAAACAAATGGGTATAGCATTCTCATCCTAAGGGGTGGTGAAAGCCACACACACTCTGGCTAGGCTTATAAATGCCCTAGGGCAGATAGCCTAGTATGAACCTATGAACCTATGAACCTATATGGCATAACCTAGATGTATGTAGGGTTTTGCAGTGTTTTATTTGTAGTGGGTGATGTGACCTCCCAAAGGATTAACCACAACAAGCATAATATGTCCTAAAATTATAGTACTAGCAGACATGAGGTGTGCTGCATGCACCAGTTACTGTGATCTGGGGAATGTACCATTACATTGGTAAGTGTGCACACCTATAAACAGCCAACTTGCACTATGTGTGTGCCTTGGAGTGTTCTGGACGCACTGATTGGAAGTGGTGCTAGCCTCAATGTATTTGTGTGAGCCTGTTGCAGCATTGTACAACATGATATGGAACCATGGGATATATCAATTGAACACATACAGTACTGTAGCCTTGGACTGTTACTGGTCAGAAAGATGTGGATGCATTCACTGTTGTACAACCAATACCAACAGGTTTTGGATGTACATCCCAGACTGGCACTGGTATACTGAATGTGGCAGTCATCACAGCTATCATTGTGTGTAATGGTACCCTTGCAATGTCACTATACAGGCATATCGTACAATTGTATCAGCTACAGAGGTTCCAAGGTACACCAATACACATTGTAGAAAATATATCCTAGGGAGTCCATGTCAGGACTGTACATGTTTAGTCTGTCTCCAAAATGCTTTGGTGCGGATCTGTATGGCTCCATACAGGGATGTGTTAGTTCCCCCTGTATACCTCCTATGTATCTATGACAGAACTGCCATGTGTCACCTGTGCAACACACCAACAACATCAGTGTAGTATGCATAGTACATGCTGGCAGGACAGGTGTGTAACACAGTCAATACACCTACATGAAACAGGCCCCCCATGCATGTCATACACACATCTGCTGTGACACACATAATGTGCAGGTTACACACGAGGATGCAGACTACAACAACCATAACTGTTGCTGGGCAAGTGTTGATAATGGACACAGGATATATGTAGATACGTCATCTGCATCAAAACCCTGGTGGCACTTATGAAGGGAAGCAGACCTTCTCACAGATTAGGGATGCATGAGTATGTTGAATGTTAACATTGTCCTTGTTAGCCTGTTATACACATATGAACTTATGGAGCCATGCAGTTATAGTGCTGTCTTTGCTGACGACATATGTCCACTGTGCTGACATGTCATCCTGTGCTGCTTTATTACCACTGTGTATCCATATGTTATCCCAACAGACTCCTAAGACAGAAACATAAACAGGCCCATGACACACCTGTCAATGTGTAACTATACAGCTAATTCAACAACATACAACATAAGGACCACATAGGGCACACAACTGTATGTGGAGTACCCTTGACAAATTCCAGCATACAGTTTCTCTCTTTAACCACTGCAAGTGCATGGTTAAACAACACTGCATTACACAAGTACATGTCAATTAACATAGTCACCTTGTGCATCAGTCCCATAGCTTAATTTCCTTGCATCGATGTCAACGATAACAGGGATGTGGCACAGGTATCATTACTTGCACAGGGTGTTATGTGAGGATGCAGGAGGCCTAGGCTGGCCCAAATGATAGAGAGCATGTGTGTGAGTCAGGGGTAAGCATGTAAGAAGGACCATGGAGAGGTGATGTGTGTCTGTAGGTGAACTGCAGTTGACAGTGGTGTGTGAGTATATGCATGTACACAGTCAAGCTCAGTGCTAGCCCTACACATCTGTATGCTTGACAGCTTTGGACCATACATGGTAGAGTTGACAGTTCTCCATCTCCAGCCCCGAACATGGGAACTGATTCTGTCAGGAGTTGCACTGGCACCTCCATGCCCAAGGTCAGAAGCAGTACTAGTACCTGATGGTGATGGCTGTCTGCTGGGACCATGTCTCCCATGGGACTGACCAGGATGTACTGCTGGATGTACTGCCACTATGGGAGCATGAGTGTGCATGGCCGCATGGACTCTCAACAGATGGTGTTGCTGACCTACATCCATGCGTCCGATGTCCAACTCCAACCACATGTTCCAGCACAAACAATGTGCGGTTGAAGACAGACACTGTCTCAGCCCACCATCTGTCCATTACATCACAAAACTGATACAGGGTGTCTGCAATTTCATGGAAGCTGTCATGCATGTCAGACTGTGCATCATCTATATCCCTAAGCATACACCTGCTGTTCAATTCAGAATGTGACTCCTCCTCCAAGACAGACTGAAACATGTGGGTGACCCGTGATGTGACACCTGCAACAAGTGGTGGATGGACAGCAGGCCTCCTACAAGCATCCCTGTCAATCCGCCTGTATGGGACCTCCCCAGCTCTCTGACTATGGCCAGTGTCTCCACTTATTGGAGCCATAATTGTCACACTTTTTTGTTCAGTGTCTCCACCCTCTGATTCTACAATATCTGTGGCCTCTGGGGGGGGGTATGTGCAGGGATACAGAATATGTGTCGTGACAATGGGCACAGAAGAGTGATGTCAACCTCTGGGACAAATTCAGCCCACAACACCCCCGCCTCTGTCTCACTGTGGCCACCATCATCTTTAGTGTCAGAGGAGACACTGACATCAGGTTGTGTAGGGGGAAAGAATCCAACCCCCACGGTCACCTGCAATAAGAATGAAAAAAGCAGTACATTAGTACCTGCACTACTGGGTACAAAAATCATCCAAGACTCATAACAATGAAGAACAATAACTGGATTAGTGGTCAAACAACTTCCTTCTCTGCCATCATCCACAAAGCACTATCTTAGAACGCAATCCAAAGTCAACTCAGGACCTTAATAACCACCAGTTGAAGTATATCATGTCAAACATGACCAGTAATATTTACCTTTTACTTACTCAGTATGACACTACCATTAAAACAACAAGACATAAAACCCAGTACAACTCTCTTCAAAATTATATGGAACTACACATTTCACTGCCTAATGTATTTACCTTCAACCTGTTGTATTTTAAAAGGCATTTTAGATTCCTTGCTTCATTTAAACCAGGAGCCTTATCTGCTCTTACCTGTAACTGCTAAGGTATATCTGTTTGCTGAACTACACTCCTGTGACTACCCCCTCTTGAAACCTTAGGTTCCTCTTCCAGACTGGCATTTAAAAACATCCTATGCTTTTTACACACATTTACGTATACATATGGGATCAATCTGGCCCTTGACCATACTAGACTACAAGTGTTCCTTAACAAAACAAGTGTCATATTTATCAGGGTCAGGACCACAACCTTGGGCAATTCCTGACAGACCTGTGAAAAATTGAGGGACAGGTAATGTCAGTACCACTGCATGTTGCAGCACAAGGAAATATGTCCATATATGCTGCATTTATTGTAGCGACTGTGTAACGTGTTGCATTGGTCCCAATCTGCATACAAGTGTATACCCCTCAAAGAACAAAGACTTGCCCCCTCACATAAAATTATCTATAGCCTGACACACTGACTGCTACGGCATTACAGTGCTGATCACAGTAAGCTTACCTGCATGATCCTCAGCTGTGGAAACGGTGGCACCCACCTCCAAGATGTACAGTATGATGGATTCTTGGGGGCTGTCATGTGTACCTAGGTACGCCAGGAATTCCTCAGTGGCCAAGAGTTGTTGTTCCACTGCAGGCCCTCCACCAGTGACAGCAGAATCCCTGGCTATCCGCTGCCCATTGACGTGCAGCATTAATCATATTGGTCACCTGGTATCAGACCTGCTCATATGTCCTGCTCTGCTGGACTATGGCATTAAAGTCACAGACAAGGTCTGACCACAATGCAGCCTGCTATTCCTTATTATGCCTCCCCCTGGATAGCAGGATGTCATGATGCTACATTTGTCCTTGCAAGATTATCTCACTCTCTGCATCCGAGAAGGGTGGGTGTCATCTGTGGTACATTATTCCTGAAAGACAACATAAGGGGAACACATTACAGGATCAGATACATGGAGGTCCACTATGTAGAGATACAGCAAGGTTAAAATGATTGGCACAATCCACTGCTTGCTCACACATGTCATACCCCACAGTGTGACAACATACAACATGTGTGGATCCAACCAAGGTAGTATCAATAGGGAGGTATTTCCCCATATGCCATGAGAAATTCTGCTGTATGATCATAAACCCAACACTCCAGTTTATGATGGTGTGTCTGCTAAGGCCAACCACCCAATAATATGTCTTAAGACCAATGCCAGATAAATAGCTTTGTGCTATTACAAACACTATGAAGGAACAGTCCAACAACAGCAGTGTGCCACAATGACAAAAGACAATGCAATCTTGGCGTATTCTACATCCCCATAGGTGTAACACAGCAGAATATCAATGACATGTCATTACCACAGGTGTAAGATAGGCTTACTGCTGTAATCCTGTAACTCTCTATCTGCATCCTGTTATACACAAAAAACAGTTACTTACCTGGTGTAGTGCAGTACTCTTTCGTTGAAGTGTACTATTAGTAATGTTTCACAAAGGTGTGCTCTGTAAAAGGTCTCATACAGAATGGTTCCCTATAGCCAGCTGCCTGCCTCTTAAGCATTGCCCCCATCAGCAGGTGATTACCTCTAAACCAATCTGTAGTTCTGAAATGCTAATTTCAGCCCAAACAACTGAATTGCACTATAATTAGCCAATGGTATGCAACCCCTGTGCAATATATAAGCCCTTCTTGTAGACCTGGGCCCCTTTCTTAGATGTTGAGATGAATGCTACTGGGGTAAGGAGACTACATCATCACAGAGGGTAGGTCTGTATCAGAAACCTTTACATAAAGCTGTGTGTACCACAGGCTGCAGCTGCAGGCAGTAGACATAGGCAGAGAGTGTGAACACTTTGGAGAACAACAAGCTGCAGATATATCTGTGTCAGCTGTGTCAGCCTTGTTGCAGAGGCAGTGCCAGGGTGAGGGTACCCTTTACACCCCAATTAAGGCATGTGTTTATGGTACATATGCTAAGCAACTGTATCAATAACATAGTACTAGTCGACATATAACACTGCTATATGGATATGTGAAGTGTGTCCCTACCTGCAGTGACTTCATGCACTGAAAAGAAATTATTTAATTTGCAATGCTGTGTGTGGATAAAGAGTGCATTAGTGAGCCATTAATTGCTGTCTTCACAATAATGTAATTGAAATGCAGCACAACACTGGATTTCAACTCAGGACTGTGTGTGGCAAAATATACCATATGCAGGGCATTTAACAGACTGAGCTACTGAGTCACTGCTACATCTGGTGTATTTGCAAGATATATGTGCACACATACAGGCTGTGACAAACATTTCCTACAACCATCAGTATGTGACATGGCTTTATATGGATCTATTACTGCACCAGAGTCCCAGTTGAACATGTATTTTGCCATTAATGATTTTGCAGGTGACTTTCTACATGTTGCTTATAAAAGGGCACATTTACCTGCTACCCCAGGCCTCAGTTACATCCATTATCATGTATTTGGCTGTCTACTGGTGTACTATTGTACCAGAATCCAAGGTACCCTCCAATTTTTCCATTCCTTTTTATTCCAGTTTGCACGGTGTGGCATCATGTGCAGTTCCGCTGAAACACACCTAATGATGACAATTGGCTATTACTATGTTTTGTTTAAACAACCTGCTTTAAGTAAGAGTTGGGCGGAATGGCGGCTTAATTTAGTGTGCTGCAGGTGTGATGGGCTCGGGTTTGAAACATGTCAGAGGTGTTTATTTTGTACATGTGATTTACAATGTTAGAAACACATATACTCATTAAAGCTGTATTGAGCTAAGCTTAGCAAAGCTGCATAACATAGTGCATCATACAGTGCTGCACTAAAAATATAAAGAAAAGAGAAAAGGGGAGATAGGAAAGTGGTGAAATGGGGGCAAGCAGAGGGGAAAACATAGTGAAAGGCAAGGATGGATGTGCAGGAAGGGTCTAGGAAAGAACTATAGCTATCTATTTGTTTTACAGAAACAACTGTGAACTTTGACAGATTTTTAGATGAATTTGGATTCTCAAACACCAGAGAGAAGGGTGAGGACAACATAACTGCATTGTCAAGCCAATTGGGCCAAATTATGTGTGTCCAGAGGATACATGTGTGAAATGGAGATCTATGTATGGGACAATTTGTTTTGTGGGACAGGTGCACATTTGTTTTAAGGTGAGAGTGGAATGTTGGGGAAGGGACAGAAGTACATGTGGGGGAGGTAGGTTGGGTAGGGGAGGATGGATTTGCAAACAGACAAGACAAACAAGAAAGCAGACAGGGGCTGTGTGTGACACTTGAGGGGGTGAATACCTTGGACAGGGAGGGTGTTGTGGAATCTGAGTCCCATGTACCTCCAGATGGCAGTAGCATGACTCACGTCCCCACCCATGGGACTGTTGACACAGCTCCATCACTGCCTGATGGTAGCTGTGCTGGAGGCTGGGCACCATAGTGTGGCTGCCCCACCAGGGTGGCCACTATGCCCTCAATCTGACGTAGGTGTTGGTCAAAGCCACAGTGGACTATCCTGCACACTAGGACTAGTAGCTCATATTAGGTGACTACCCTCCCTCTGCTACTGCTCCCTGATGGGGACTGGGCCCCATCCCCTGGGGTGGTACTACCTGACACAGCAGGTAGTTCAGGGGCAGCAGAGGGAGCACCACTGTCTTGGTCCCAGATGTGCTGGGACTCAGTGCCATGGCCGGTTGAGGCAAGGTAATCAGATCATCTGGAATCGGCCTACATTGATGTTCTGTGGTAAATGAGGTAAAGCAATAAGTTACAGTTAGTAACAACCAAACCTTTGTTAGTATTAACAGAATGGAACATCATATTTATTACTCCAAATAAATATTAATGTATAGTACATGCAACACAACATTAAGTAACATAACATTCAGTATGGTAACAGCATACCAGTACGAAGTAAACCATAGGGCCAACAAAACAGTTAGTTTAACAGATATGTTAATATTGAATCATAATAAAATATAACAATAATCAACCACTTTTGCCAAAATATAGTTAAAGAAATTATATTGTTATTAAATCATATTAAAACATAACAATAATGAAACACATTTCTAAAATATAGTTAGTTTAACAAAATATGTTAATATTAAATCATAATAATAAATAACAGTAATAAATAAATGAAGCTAAGGGGTGGGGAGAGAGAGAAAAACATTCCATTACTGACAATGCAGATTATATCCCTGAAAACAGTGAAATGTGTAATGTGAGTTTTAAGTACAGGGACTACAATTCTCTTATAACTAATGTAGCACATACATACCTCTCAAGCTGTTTGCATGGATCAGTGTGGGCCAAGCAATAATAAATGCAGGTACACAACTGCAAAGAACAGTTTCATATAATGTGGACTTATATAACTACCAAGGTGTTCTGTAAGTGGATTTGGTAATACATTGCATTCCAGATAATCATTTTTCTGTTAATCCTATGTCAGTTTTAATTACATTATGAAAAATCATGACACCTGAGAGGTATGTTTATGTATAGTAATTACACTAGACAGACGTCATGGGTTATTTGGTAGGCATGGGAGTAGAACCCACTAGCTGTGACTGCAGGAGACATCTGCAAATAATTTAATAATTGACTGCAGCAGCATAGTACAGACATGCAAGAGATACAGCCATACTGGGATTACACAGTTTTATTTCTGAATCAACAATGCTGATGAACACATTCTTGCTATTGAGTGTAACATTCTGTGATATATAAACACAATACCTGCACATACTATGGGCTAACTCACCCATAACATTTTGTGTTTTTGGGGAGACAGAAAATGTGAACATTACATGTCTAGTACTGAAAATGCTGTACTACATAGTATTGGATTCGAACCCAGGACTGTGTGTAGCAACATTTATTGCATACAAGGGAATTAACAGACTGAGCTACTGAGTCACTGCTGACATCAGGGTGACTGACACTTGCCTGGGGATCACCTGGAAGTATACTATGAATTGTGCAATACAAGTTACAGGACATTCCTCTAGCATTTTAGTATTGTTACTACAACTTTATTTCACTTTCAACAATACTAGTGAACACAAATTACTGTAATTGGTTTGAAATATCTGTGAAGTCCACACACAATATCTGCCATGGAGTGAGCTACCTCACCCATATACTTTTATTCCCTGAAGTCTGTGTCAGACAGAGGCTTGTGTGACTGGTACTGGCCTAGAGACCGCCTTGCATGGTATTATAACTTAAGCAATACAGTTTGCAGCCATTAGATTTGCATTCTACGGCTATTACAGTGTTATACCTGACTGCAGCAACCTTACCTTACAGACTCAATGCATGCAGCTCTACTGCAATGGTTATAACAAGACAATTCTGTTGTACATCATTTTCCTTGCTGTTATTGGTATTGTTTCTTGTTTTTTATTAAACTACAGTTATTATTCATTTATTGCACAACATCTTTAAGTCCACATTTATTGCAATACAGACTTTATTGTATGTACTTCATTGCAGTTAATGCTTTACTCTTTCTTGCTTATTCCACTAGAGTTGGCATAATACATTCATACTCACCATGCTCACGTTGCAACCTGGCCAGGTGCCCACCACGAGACTCGACATTGCGAGCTCTCTTAGCTGCAGCTGCTTGGAGAGAAGCCCACCATTATGCATACCAGTTTTACAGACATTCAGCTTTCATTTTGTTAAGACAGCAGAAAACCTACTTATATACCTGTGGGCATTCCCTCCCCTCACTTCTTGGACCCAGGTGTCCAAGGTTCCCCTCTTTCACCTTTTCAGGTCATCATGGTGGTGATTACACTGCTGACCTGTGTGGGAGATATCTGTTACACTGATCCATTCTCTGGCCAGCCAGTTCCAGGCCTCCACTTTACACTCCAAGCCCTGGTAACTGCCCTGCAGCAGCCTATCATCATGTTTTTTTTTTTTTCAAGAAGCCCAACCATGAACCTGGACTCCTGAATTCCCCACCACTGCACCTGAAAGTGCACACCTTCTCCTATACCACCAGCCATACCGACAGATGATTGAACTCCAATGGATTCAGCAGAACTCCCTCCTATTGCAGTTAATATAGGCTGTTTTCCCATGCTTACACGTCATTGAGCAACATTCAAAAAGCATCCTGTCACTTAGCAGCATGCAATCTAGCTAAGCAGAGCTGAACAGCATGAAAACTTGCACAACCAATGTTTTAGTGAAGCTTCACACTGTGCAAACACTAGCAGTTGTTAACAAGTTTATGTGGTGCGTAGCATGATTGAGCAGAGCTCAGCAGAGTGCAGCAGTGCTATATTTTACAGTTTTATTATTAAGTTATAGAAAAATAGTTCAGCACATTGCAGATAAGTTCTGCTGGCTCTGGGTTCAGACTCAGGACCTACTATACGTATAGCTGTAACTCTACCCATTTAGTTACTTGGACATTATGAAAACTGTTATACCTTCACATATTCATTTACTTTATTTATTATTTATTTATTGACATGTGTTGACCGGGAATGTCCAACTGGGTCAGGAACCTATTTTCAGTGGAGGCCCGGGCAGAAAAGGTCCACAAAAAATTTTGTATGAAAAGCAAATATTTTTACAATTGTCTAACTTGCACTACATTTCAAAAACACACACATACATTTTACAAATATTTACATTGCAGTACAGTATAACATAAAGTGGTAAATTTTACATATAGGTGGTTAAATTACAATATCAAAAGTACAGTACTTGCAAAGTATATGTTTCTTTTTCTTTTTTTTTTTTTGTAGAGTGAAAATGTATGAAAATTTGATTAGTCAAGAAGATAGTTAAGGACAGAGAGAGTCATTAGTGAGAGTAGAGTTACATAAAGTTGCTAATATGTAAAAAAGTTTCCTACTGGTTTTGAGTGTTAAAAAGAGGCAAGCTGGGGGGGGGGGGGAATGAAAGACCATATGGTGGTTTATCTATTTGGATCGATACAAGGAGAGATATTTAGCAGGTAGTTTTTTAGAGATAGTTTAAATTTGTTGAAGCTGGTAAAGTGTTTATGCTGTCTGGAAGTGAGTTCCAGAGTTTAGCAATAGTGTATGAGCAAAGGCAATGCCCAGCTCCTTAGCTTGGTACATAGTTATGAGCTGTTTACTTTTGGAGCAGAGGGTCCTGCTGGGGCTGTAGGGTATCAGAATGTTCTTAAGAGCAGGGAAATTTTCTGGATTATAGACAATTTTATGAGCAATGGACAGTTGAAGAAGGTTAAGATGATGTGGAAATTCCAGCCAGTTCAATTCTCTTAAGGCTTGGAAGTGGTGTGAGCGATATGAGCTGCTTGTGGGAAATATGACAATTTTGTGGTAACAGGATTGAAGTTTCTGTTGAAGGGATAAATGCAAGTTGGTGAAAATGGGGGCACCATATAATGGGGAGGAGGCAAATATGTGTCAGCAATAGCTTTTTTGGTGCTGCTGTCTATGAGATGTATGTCTATATAATGTACGTAATTTGCAGTGTTTTTTTAATGGTGTTATAAATATGGTGTTCAAATGTAAGTTTATTGTCAATGGTGATACTAATAGTTTAGCTCGTGATACGATTTTCTATTATGGGAGAAAATAAAGTCAGCTGAGGGGGGCTGTTGCAAAGAGAAGAAGCTTTGTTTTTTTTTGGCATTAAGAAATAGTTGTGATTCTTTTAGCCATCGTTTGACTGCGGTGAAGGTATCTTGTGTTATCAGTTGGAGGTGTTATAGGGTGTTTGAGGAGATTATAATCATCTGCATACTGGATAATTGAGCTTACTGGGGAAGTAGAGTGGAGGTTATTGGTAAAAATGTTAAAGAGTAAAGTCTAAGTATGGATCCTTATGGTACTCCAGTATAGTTAGTTTGGTAGTCTGATAGATTATTTTGCCATTTTACGTATTGTTGCCTGTTTGTAAGGTAGCTATTAAACCACTGGAGGGTAAGATGGGTGCAGCCAATATTGGAAATGTGTTGTAGAACTTTTTTGTGTGACACTTTATCAAAAGCCTTTGACAGACATAGTAACAGTAATGATGTAATGTTACCAGAGTCGATGGATTTCTGAACAGTATCCATGAAGAAGATTAGTGTGGACAGAGTTTGAAGTCTTAGATGTGGTGTGGTGTGTTATTCACACATTGTCTGTCTTTATAAATGCAGTAGCAGACTCTGATGATTGCAGTCAGTAAATGGTAGCATCCATGTATGTTACTGACTTCATATCCCTCAGAAGAGATATGTCACAACAAACCCTGCTACACAAGCAATTTTCTCAGTTTATCAGAGCAATACGTCAATATTGGCCCTGTGTTTGTGCCTCTGTCCCCCAAGTCTGACACCCTTTGTCCATATGTCATGCAGTAAGAGGTGGATATGTACAGTATATCATTATTTACTTACATCATTCCTGATATCAACCCAGTGAAATATCAGACTGCCAGACATGTTATGTATCGGAGGCCATATATTTGAGGACAAAACCTGGACATTCTGTTGTAGTCTGTATAGTAGTGAGGTCTGTGTACTTATGGTGATTGTTGACAGAGTGTCAGTATTGTGTAGCAGTGTATTGTGAATTTGTTATTTGGCCTGTGTACAGACCGGGGTAGATGTCAGTGTTCTTGGTCCTGTTCTGTCTAACGCTGCTCCAGTTTCTGGTATCCTATCAGCTTTCATGTTTGTAGGGCCAGACTGAAACATGTTCCACACCACAGTCAGGCATCAGACTATACTGTGAACTGGGCCAGTATATGTAGGGTTAGTGTGTGAGTGACAAATATGATGATGGTTTTTTTTTCACACAGTCCATAAACTGTACTATTAATTAAACTTACCATAATGTGATTGTGATTGTGCTGGGATTGGTTGTGGGTAGGCACTTTCACACTGGTGTATGTTACTCCATGCTGTTACATGCCTGTATTGCCTGTTATACTTGCAATTACATGTGTATTTCCCCATAGGAAAATTGGGTTAGTGTTGTGGCAGTCCCCCTGTAGTGTAGACAGTGCTTGGTGACATGACTAGCAGCACAGTGTATTTACCCTAGTGTGATGTTATGTCCAGATATTTGTCAGATGTACTGTTGCCTAGCCACCACATGTGTTGTGTATTTCTGACAACGCAGTGGGATGCTGTGAAGATGTACGTTACTAACTAGTGGGAAGTATATGGGCTTGGGACCTGTGCTCTTCCAGTTAATATGTATTAGGACTGACAGAAGGGTAGGAATGCATCAACTGTGTGAGCTTATCTTCTCCACTATTTGTGATATAGCCCCATTTTCATTGCTTTAAACATCCCCTTTGGCAGGCTTGGTCCACATTTCTTGCACTAAGGAGTTCTGTGTATGCCTCTTGACTGACCAAATTGTTTCAGATTGTCCACGTTTATTCCTCATATTTCTGCTGTATTCCACAGGATCATTACAGTGATTTGTGTGGTACTTCACTATGATGATTTTTATGACATCTGTCAGTAACTGATGGCATACATGTCAGTTTCAGAAGAGCCTTCCTTCACAACATGTACTTTGACACAACCCCTGTTACTGTAGCAGCATTCTACACTTATAACTGCAATACTTACATTATGTTCCCTTCCAGTAAGAGGTTGAGAGTCATGGTGCTGAGGTATGACTCCACTACATGTTATAGGCATATGTTTTATATATATATATATATATATATATATATATATATATATATATATATATATATATATATATCTATATATATATATAGGTTTACAATCAAAATGTCAACATTCAGTTGCACGACAGGCCCCTCCTTGACCATGGTAGGAGCGACAGTCGGAATGTCGACGTTCATGTGTATGTCTGTTCAGAAGGATGTACACAAGGCAGGGACATGAAGCATGGTTGGCAATAGGAGTTGCTACTAGTAATATTGTCGATCTTGTTGGGTCGAGCTTACGACCTACTTAATATGCATGAGTCGAGGAATTCTGTCACAGAAATAATTGTTTGCGCTTGTGACTTTCATTCATTTGATAGTAAATCTACATAAATATATATGTGTGTATGTACATGTGTGTGTGTGTGTGTATATATATATATATATATATATATATAGATAGATAGATATATTTACATATGTATATATATCCATATCCTTGTTATGTGCAAACGAGTGGTGTATATACCTTCTCAGATGTATCCCACCATATTTATCTATGTGTATATTTAGATATAAAGAAATGACTGATTCAACACTATTTTCACTAACAAGTAGTAAACAATTGTAGTAGTCAAAGCAGTTATTCACTACTATTCATTATGTGTACTGAATGATATATTTGAAGAAGCAACAGACATTCTAGCAGCTCATTTGGCTTAGTGGTTAAGTGCTGTGACTATAGTCTAACAGGTCCTGTGTTCAAGACCTATAAGGGCTGTTTATTTTGTTGCTAGGCAGAACAAGGACAGTTGGATACAGAGTGGTTAAGGCAGTTTTGAGCAGCTTTAAGCATATTTGCACAGGTTTGCATGACGGTAAGAAGTGCTGACATATGGTTAAACAAATACGCGCTTACACCATGTAGGATTCGCTTACCAGTGCACAAATCACTTAACATTGTCCACTGTAGAAGAGCTGCTTAAATTAGCCAACATGTACTCACCTGTATACACCCCACAGAACAATCAGCCATGTGGCACATGCTGTAACTCTTAAACAGACCTGTAGCTTGTGTTCAGCTGTATCTGGGATATGACACAGTCAATGTGTCACCACAGTGCCACACCCCTTTTAGGAAAGGACAGCAGACCAACATCATCCTGACACATAGACACCTAGAACACAAACAGAATACATTATGGAGGCCACAATCAGTGAGTATTAATAACAGCTATAATGCATCATGGCTGGCAGCTACTTACCCTGATTTGTAAGCATTAAACATTCCAGCTGACAACACGTAAAACAGCATTACATTGCTAAACTTTAGTACATTCACCCTGTGCATCAGAACCATATTAGCATGTCCCTGCATCGATGGTGTGGATGACAGGGATGTGGCACATGTATCATCATATGCACAGGGTGTGGTATGGGTTTGCCAGAGGCCTAGGCTGAGCCATTTGGTTGACATCATGTGTATGCATTAGGGGGTTCTTTATTAAATGGCCTGTGCAGACATAGTGTGTGTAGGTATGGAGGTGCGCTAGCTGTGTTGGTGATGTGTGCGTATATAATGTATGCACACAGTTCTGCCATGTGGCTGCCCTATACAGGTATATCTTGGACAGCTGGGGACCGTACATGGCAGGATGTACACTTCACAGTGTCCCAGCACAGACACTGGAACTGTGCCTCCCAGGGGTTGCACGGGTGCTACCAAGAAGAAGCCCAGATATGGTACTCTCCCCTGACAATGACAATTGTCTGCTGGATCCGTGTCCATGTTGGGACTGACGAGGACTATGTGCATGTGGCCTACTGTATTGTGGTGTGGACAGCACCCCCCTGCAGTGCTGGTGCTGGTACTGGCACAATGGGAGTGGCCATGAGATGTTGCACATTCATGTAGCCCTCCACCTGTTGGTGTTGCTGACCTACGTCTATGTGGCCAACACTCTACTCCCACCACATGCTCTACCACAGACACCACATGGTCGAGTATACCCACCATCTCACCCAACCATCTATCCATGATCTCTGCAAACTAAAGGTGGGCATCTGCAAGACCCCGGATGTAGTCATGTACAGCAGGAAGAGTAGCCCTTTGCAGCCTCAGACTATCTCTGGTGTAACATTCCATATGTGCTTGTGCCTCCATGATGGCCTAAAACATGTGTCTGATGACACCTGCTGTGGCACTTCTGCCAGGGGCATGATGGCCAGCAGCCCTCCTACGAGCACCCCTGTACATCTGCCTATATGGGATGACCTCACCAGTCATCTGGCTATGGCTGCTGTGTACAGTCGCACTTTCCTGTCCCATGCCACCATCCACCAACTGTCCCTCATCTATGGCCACTGGGGATGGGGTGTGTATGGGCATTGTGACTGTGTGTGGGGATGAGGTGGATAAAAGTGGGATGTCAACCAAAGGCACAGATTCAGCCCCTGATAGCCCTGCCTGTGCCTCACTACAAACTTCATGAAACCCATGCAGATGAGAAGTGAAAGTTCGACTGCTGAGTCCTACACTAAGACACTGTTCGAGCACATCCACTCATGCATGAATCGTGCCATCCCAAATAGAACCAAGATGCTCTCCTCCAAAAAAAGGAAGCCAATCTGGTGGTCCCCTGCCATAAACAAACTTTAAAACAAAAGGAAAAATGTGTTGCAGAAAAGAGGAAAATCCCAAGATGCAAAAAACTCCCTTACCAGCCTCAGTAAGAAGCTGAGATCCCTCATAAAATCCTCCAAAGCTAGTTACGAAAATAAAATTGCCAAAGATTCCAAAGACAACCACAAGGCATTCAATAACTATGTCACAAATCTAAATGGCAATGCTCAGATCTGCTTTGAGCTACAGCAGAATGGCATTAAATATATTGCTCCCAAGGATATTTCCAATATCCTAGCAGATCGATTCAGTGCCAACTTCACCCCCCTAAATGGCCCATCTCAATACTGGAAGATTGCCACATTCCAGTAATAATGGCCACACAGGTAAAAAACACACTCTCCAAAGCTAAGAATACAGCATCCATGGGACTAGATGACATCCCAGGCTGTGTACTACATGAGCTACAAAAAGAAATGGCACCTCACCTAAGTGTCATGTTTAATCATACCCTCACGTCAGGCTTCTTGCCCACTGAGTGGCACAAAGCTACAGTTATCCCATTCCACAAGGGGGGATCCACCTTGAATCCTGGGAACTACCACCCCATCAATCTGACGAGCCTGATCTGCAAGTCCATGGAACGTATTATCATGGAAATTATAAACAAAGACATTAAGACATTGGCAACCTTAAAACACTGGACCCCACCCAGTTTGGGTACGTGAAGGGCCGATCTTGTCTCCTGAACCTTATTGACTTCTTCAAATCAGTCTTCAGAGCCATGGACGAGGGTAAGGCAGCCCACACAGCCTATCTGGACCTTGCCAATGCCTTTGACACCACCTCCCACTCTGGAATCATAGATAAACTTACTAAGCTGGGCATTAATTCCTATGTCACTCAATGGGTTGCCAACTGGCTTACTGACAGAATCCACACTGTAAAAGTAGCTGACTCCAAATCCAGCTCCAGACAAGTGACAAGTGGAGTAACTCAGGGTTCAGTCCTGGGACCTCTCTTGTTTGGCATCTACTTCTCTGAAGTACAGGCCAACACTAAGGGACTCTGGCTAACAAAGTTCGCAGATGACTGCAAACTGGGAGCCATTATTGAATCCCCAAATTATGTGGATACTCTACAAAAGGGTCTTACAGAAACAGATGCTTGGTGCCAGAGCAATGGGCTCAAGCTCAATGCCAAGAAATGTATAGTTATCCCCTTTGGGAAAAAAACATGTACCCATGAATTATCACATAGGTGGCAGTACACAAAACACCAAAAGTGTGATAAGAGACTTAGGGACACAGGTGGACAGTGGTCTCACCTTCAATAACCACATTGCCACAGCAGTCAGGAAATCCTTCTATGTGGCACACCTCATCTCTAAAGGCTTTTCATCCAGAAAAAAAGGAGGTCATTGTCCCACTGTACTCATCCCTCATTAGACCCATTATAGAATACAATTCCCCATTTGGTATGTACCTTTCAAGGTATCTGCAACAACTGGAAAGGCTGCAGAAATACCTCACCAAAAGAATCACCGGCCTAAAGCAGATGCCCTATGTTGACTGCCTTAAAAACCTCCAGCAATACTCTGTCGCATATCGTCTATCCCGAGGTGATCTCTGCTTAACATACAAGGCCATGTCAAACACAGAGTTGTTGGATATGCTACACTTACAGAAATCCCAATCCCTCAGAGCCACATGCTCCAGGGATCTAAATCTTGTCATCACAATAAACAAAACATGCTGGAGGGATAGGTTCCTGACCCAGAGACTCCCCAGACTCTGGAATAGACTGCCCATACATGTCAAGCAGCGCACCTCTTTGGCCCTCTCCAAAAGGAACCTTGATGATTGGATGGGAGAAAGGAAATTCACCCCAGGGATCATGTCAGTCACCCTGCTAGACAGGGTTCCAGGGAAGTAAATAGTGTGGGAAGAAATAGCCAGGGAATTATTATGGCTAGGCTTGCATAGGCCCTAGGGCCGATAGCCTAGTACCAACCTATGAACCTATGAACTATGCCTATCATCATTGTCAGAGTCTGTATGGACACTAACATCGGTTTGTCTGCAGGAGAGACCCTGACCCACCTCGCCACCTGTGAGGGTCAGACAAGAAATGTAAATTAAGACCTGTATGTTATGGTTTACTTCTACACACACACACACACACACACACACACACACACACACACACACACACACACACACACACACATACACACAGGTGAGGTGGCACAAATATATTATACAGAACTCTCATTATCCAGCAGTCAACATACATGACATATGGCACTCCACAGCATGCACTGCAGCCATACTCAATCCTTGTTACCAACATTATGCATCTCTGTGATGCATGAGTTGTGTTAGTAGGTGATGCCCGTTCCCCTGGAACACACTGCCCCCATGTACACAGTATTGCTGAGCACTTGTACAGCACACTGACATGTACTGTGCACTATACCTCAAAGGTGTACACACCATTGCTGAATGTGTATATGTGTGGCAGTTATGGTTGCTCTGTTGCTCACAGGCCCTATATGTTTGTCTGACACTTACCTGGGATGATATGAGGACTGATGTCAATAATTAATGCCTGACCTTTGATTTGCAGATCTCATCATCAGCAGTGCATGTATGTGCAATAAAATCCGGTTACACTGACAACCTTCAAAGCTTAACATGGATATGAGGAATGTACATACTCTCGTTGACATTCCAGCCTCTTCTATAATATTCAATGGGGCCACAATACTGCATTTGTTAACATTACACACACCTGATATGTGACATATGACCTGTGCAATCCAATGCAGTATCAAACAAATTTGTTAGTCATGCAGATGCTGAATGAGATGGATACAATATGTGGGTTGCATAGTGTGCACACCCGTAGCATGATGGTTTGTTGAAGCACTTGTTACGTGAACTACAGCAGTCACTATTCCTGGAAGAAGTATACTAGCATGGCCCATCTTTGCTTGCCATTATTTGATCACTCTGCCCTACAAAGGTCCCCCAACTCTGCCAGATTGCAAGGTCAGCTCATGTGCACAGCCCTTGGAGGTCACACAGTGGCTTCACTATTACTGTAGAGTCTGGGTTATGTCTGGCACAATTCATAACCTTGACTGTGTTCAGATACAGCCATTCTTAGTGAGCTTTGGATGTATGCTTCATTTCACTGTTGTGTTCAAGCTGACACCCTCCCCATCCTTAGCCTTATTGCAGATGCCTGACAACTATGAGCCACACATAGGTTGATAGGTTCATAGATTAGTACTAAGCTATCTGCCCTTGCGAGCCATTTTTTAAGCCTAGCCAATTATCCCTTGTGAGATTCAAACCCTGCACCTTGTGTTTGTAAGGCAAACACCTTAACCATTAGGTCACGCTTGTTATTTTGCAGTGTTACAAATTCCATACACCATGTCTACTGGCCTAGTTCCAGCTAATGAACAGCAACCCTAAAGGTGTACACTGGCACCAGTAAACTAAGAATTGAGGATGGTGGCCCTGAAATGGAGTGAGGTGTTGCTTGTGCACAACACGTATATTTATGAATACTATCTGTAGGTTTGGGCCTTGGTCTCAAGACACAATTACACATTGGAACACATGGCTTTGGGAGACTTGATGTTATGTTTGTGCTGTCTGTACAGAGTCCTGGATGATGTTTCATGTGGGGCAACTCTTCCGTCTGATTACCCTAACCCATAGGCCACACTTATGCAGAATCCAGGTGATTGTTGACACAGGTACTGCACAGGCAGTGCTTGCTAGACATTTCTGCAAGTCCCTCAGTGTTGCTGCATGTTTTTGGGCAGGCTCCATGACCAGTTTGCAACATGTTTTGTCATCTGTTTTGGATGGGCATCTGTTTATTTTCTACATCGGTGTTGTCCCATAGTTCATACACACATAGATGACTGCACTGTTTTCCATGGTATATGCAATGGTGAGCTAAGGCTACTTTTCCCACTCCTGAGTGCTGCCTTTTGGATATGGGATCCATTTCATGGTTTGTAAGATGTGTGCAAGCCACAGCTGCCTCTGTTGCAGGTGAGTGGGCAAATGTAATGGACATACTTCTTGGACAGCAGACCATTACTTGGTGTGACATTGAGGCCCTGTACTTGATGGCAGGTGTGAACTCAAGAAGAATGAATGCGGTCAGTACATCACAAGCTGCTTCCACAATATGTTATTTGGAGTGTGTGCACACATATGCTTCCAGTGTTTGGTAAGGTTTGTATTCCCCATATTTATTGTCCTAACATAGGATTCCATATTACACATTCATTGCTCATGTTAGGATCACATTACAGGTTGTGAA
Organism: Protopterus annectens; assembly: GCF_019279795.1. NCBI lineage: Eukaryota > Metazoa > Chordata > Ceratodontiformes > Protopteridae > Protopterus > Protopterus annectens. The sequence continues at coordinate 1,318,548,949 of NC_056729.1, forward strand.
AGGTGTGGAATGTAGTATTGTGGTCTGCTGTTGTTTATATCATGAACAGTTGCCATTGTAATAGTGGTATATACACTGTTGTATCCACTGTATAAAGGTAATGTTTCAGACATATCCGTACTGTAGGCCATTTGTCCCACAATTATGTTCATCTCTGTCCACACATCTTGCACTGACAGGTTGTTAGGTATACTGCAGGAATCTTACATACCCTTCAGATATAACACCATGGCGACCACTGTGATGCAGTGCAGTTAACACCAACAAAAATGAACATGTATAACATGCATTATGGGTAGGTGTGTTAAATGTGTGCATGGCAAATAGCATGCCCATAACATGGTGCTGTATTGGCAAGCCTAAACAAAACAACTTCATACTCACCAGCTACAGGCTGCTGCCCCAGTTGTATACCAGAGGGACCTAAATAGTTGTGTGAGAGAAGTAATGTTAGTAGCCAGACCTGTGGCATCGGTACAGGGTGGAAGCAGCATTTCAGGACATCAGCAGTACAAGCCCACAAAACTAAGGATTATGCACATCCATTTATTACTACACTCCAGCAACAAACTATCTTATCTGACATATGCATGTAGATACTTTATGGATAAAAATGCATAAGCAAGAGTGGTCTAGTAATGTGTTCTGGGGCCTTACCTCCATGCTCCTTGTCCATTGTGTGGGTGGCGCCCACCTCCATAATGCTGTCTTCAGCCTGCTGGCTTGTCTGGTGAGGGGTGTACCAAGGCTGGTGAGGAGCTCCTTAGCATGTGTCAGTGGGGGCTGGATGGCATGACCCCCATCTGTGGCTAGCTGGTCCATCCTAACAGCAGCAGCATGCTGATGAGAGTGGAGGATTAGATCAGTGCAATGATGCCGCACCTGCTCATAATTTCTACTGTGCAGGTCAACATTGTTTATCCTGTGGATGAGCTTGTTCCACAGGGTGGTCCTCTCCTGCAGATTCTGGGCCTAACGGCCGAATAGTATGCCATGATGCTGGATGATGAATTGGATAATTGTGTCATTCTCAAGGTTTGTGAATGCTGGCAAATGTCCCTGGGGCATTGTACCTGGAAGACATAAACAGGAAAAAAGGTTACAGGACTACATACGGTTGTCCATGTGCACATCAACAGTGGATAATACTTGCAAGTAATACAGACTATACCATAATACTGTAAGTTATCATGGCTTTGACATCTTGCATTACACTCCTGGCCCTGACCTGTCCAGTTCCCCCAATGTTGGACACTTAATGGCAAAATCCACTATTTTACATTCATTTCTGTGTAGAGGGATGACAGTGTCCATCTTCCATGTGGATGGTGTGTAGATGGTGGCAAGCCTGTGTTTGACTGTAGTGTGTGATGGAGCTGTGAACACATGCCTGAGTTCATGTAGGAGGCAGACTGTGATGTTCTCATGCCCCATGGAGACTTGCTGTTGTTGCCATCAGTCGGCATTATGTACATTCTCACTACTGATATGTGCAGGAGTGTGGTTGATGTGCATATCCCCCTGTACAAATGTTGTGAACAGGGTGCCACTGTTCCCACATATCCTGTCTGATGCAGGTTGCCTGTGTCCATGGTATGTGTGTATGAGGTGTGCTTTACTCTCAGTACAGGTTGACTTGAGTTACTGCTTCTGAGACTGCGCACATATGTGGAGACATGGTTGCAATTCGCCTTGGTGGTTTGGATATGTCTGATTTGTAGTCATAGTCAGCCTTAGAGGAAGTCACCTGTGAACCTACATGCTTACTCAGATAGAGGTGCACTTCCTTAAGTTGTGGTCTGCACCCATGTGTCCCTGTACAGCCACTATAGCAACCTATTATGTGCTTTGTGTCTTGCTGCTGTCTTCCAAGGGGATTACCCTATCATTGGTGGAGGCTGGTTGTACAGGTCAGGTACTGCTGATTCCATATAGCTACAGTGGATATAAAGTGTACACACTCCTGTTACAATGCATGGTAGTTGTGCATTTGTAACATGACCCCACAAAAGCACGTGTCAACACAATCCCCACCTGTGATGTGACCTATAGCCTGCTCAGTTCAATAGGGAACATAACAACCTGTCCTGTGAAAACATATGGGAACGAATGCTCAGTACAGTAAGCCAGTTGAATGTGTGTGTACACCCTTACACTGATATGTTGTGTACACACCAGCTGAGATGATTACAGTGTCTATTTGTCTTGGTTTGTGCTCTAACATCATATCACATCTTCACTTGGAAATGGTTGCTCAACTTCCATGAAAGAGCTTTGTTTCTTTTTCAATAGAATTGTACAGGTTATGGGTCACGTTTCAGGTGAGAAACATTTTGAAATGACTTTCTGTGGTCTCATTGGCATACATCACACAGACCTGGCATTACAACAGGGGTGTGTGTACTTTGATATCCAGTGTATATGGGTGTTGATATAGCTGTTAGTGGTGGGTATGGACAGTGGGTCATAACACAGTTGTACACTTCTCTGATTACTACCTGATAAGCATGCCTACTGTAGTACCCATATCAGTGTCATGGCAATGTAACAATCAGTAGCAGTACACATTTTATTTTGTTGTATGCAGTGACAGTGATATTACACACATGTGCAACATGTAAATCCTATTTTCTGGACTGCTTGTGACCCATGTTATTACTTCTGTGCCTTTCAGCTAAACATACGCATACATTCACATGCTCAGAGGTTACCTGGTATACATCTGTGTTTTATGTCATTATGGCACACTGTATTTACAGTCTTGCAGCTCAATCATATGTCTCAACCTGTTATACCAGGACTTCTGGGCATTGGTCCACATCACTGGGTGACAAAACAGGGAAATCAATTTTGATAAAGTATTAATATAGCTGACATAACATAAGTATATGTGTATGTGACTACAGATATCTGTCATAGCTGTGAACATTGTCCAGCAGAACACTGTATAGCTGAATGTCATTAATTCAATATATGATATGCAGTTTAACACACAAATCTGCAACAGTGCTTTACTATGCTCATGCCCTATATAGGTATCCCAGATTTACAATACAAACATGTATAATACTCATATTCACAGGTAACATATGGATATGGGCAACATCCCATTAACTGGCCTAGCAGTGGCAAAGTCATGACTGTTTGCACTCTAGTGGTTGCCATATGTCAGCTCTCCTTTCCCAGGGTGTGTCAGGCTCCTCAGCTGTGATCCGACCTATCCACCTCTTAGAGCATCACATGTGTGTAAAGCCTAACACAGGGGGGTTATATAAGGACAGATCGTAGATATGCCTATTACAAACCTATGACATTTGTAGCATGATACATTTTGCATTACCATGACTGTTCTGAAGGTGGTGGGGTTCAAAACTCATGTGTCTGTCATTACTTCATTACTTCCATCTCCAGCTATTTGCCAGACTAATATAGATGTTTGGAGGAACAGAACAAACACTATAATGGCTAAATCTTGAAATTCTGTGAATATCTGCACAGCTGACAGGTATGGCCTACTTGCAGACAGAGCCAGATGCTATGTCCATAGCATTTGTTCAGCAGCACATCATTACAGCAAGTATAGATGGCACATATGCATCTTTCATAATCATCTATCCAATTATTATAGACCAAGTACTGCATTCAATTACATGCTTACATATTTCACGTACCTGGTTTATTTTTATGTTTCTTCTGTGTACAAGTTGTCTTCTTGTTTCTTTTTTTTTTTAGGTTTTGTTTATGTTGTTTCTAATTTCTCTCTCTCTCTCTCTCTCTCTCTCTCTCAATCTCTCTCTCTCTCTCTCTCTCTCTGTCTCCACTACTGGGATCAAGCTGGTTTGAATAGGTTGCAGCATGCCTTTTGTAGGTGATGCTCATGTTCAGGTGATGGCCTTTGCACCAATTGCTGTTCCCCACTTGCTAACTGCATGCAGGCAGCTGTGTAGTTCTTCCAAAAGCCAATGTCATGGCAACCCACTACTATAAATAATTTCATGTCGGTGTTTTCCCTTTACCTTACCTGTATGGAAGACATCCTTCATGTGTGGGGGCAGCAGTGTTACAGACAGCAGGTATGGATACCTCTTACAACAAGACTTGTGGACACAGGCCAAATTCATGTTTGTATAAGGCTCCAGACCTAGGGACAGTGAATGAGTAGTGCTGTTATATGCATTGAATGCTGCTAGTTTTACAGAGTTTGTGTGTACATGCTAGTTTTGCATGGAATGCAGTCTGTCTGCATAGCTCTCAACTGTGGGGCTATCCACATGATGGCCAGATGATTGGCTGTTATGTTTTGTCTGTTCCCCACACGTCTTGTCCTTGACAAATCAGTGGCATTCTCTCTGTTGATTGCTATCAGTACATGGCAACATCCATTTGTGTTTCAAACTTTATATTCCTAAGTAAGGGTATGTTGCAACAAATCCTGTAACACCAGCAACTTTCACAGTGTATAACAGCAATATTTCAAATATGGCCCTGTATTTCAGCCTCTGTCCTTCACTTATATGCCAGGCTTTGTCCAGATGTCATGCAGTAAGAGGTTGATAGGTATGGTCTATCATTATTTAGTAAAAAACAAAGCAGGAGGTAGCAGCCATGGCTATGTAGAATAACAGATTTATTAATAAAAGAGGTGAGTACTTTTGTGGCACCAGCCACTTCATCAGACAATCAAAGAACAGTAGAACACAGCATTTATACCAAGATTATCAGTGCCATCAACTACCCAATTAATCCTTAAAATCATATACCTATTATAAAAAAATTTATACCTAGTGTGAAAAATGTTAAAAGCTTAAAATTAAAAACAGCTTGACAATAGAAACAGGGTATTACACCATACAACTTAATACATACAATATAAAAGTATAGAAAAATATAAAAAAAAGTGGAGGGGGAGGGGGTGAGGTTACTGCCTACTATTTCTTTAAATCTCTTTAGAAGAATGGGTTTAATATTAATTTCAACTTTCAGGCATATGAATAGAGTAGAAACTAGGGAACTAGAATGGATTATAAGGCTACGAGCTAACATTGAGGTAGGCCTGAATGACAAAATTAATATTAAACCCATTCTTCTAAATAGAGATTTAAAGAAATAGTAGATAGTACCTCCCCTTTCCCCCTTCCCCTCCACTTTTTATACTTTTTTATACTTTTCTATACTTTTATATTGTATGTATTAAGTTGTATGATGTGATATGCTGCTTCTATTGTCAAGCTGTTTTTAATTTTAAGCTTTTAGCATTTTTCACACTAGGTATAAAACTTTTTTATAATAGGTATATAATTTTAAGGACTAATTGGGTAGTTGATGGCAATGATAAGCTTGGTATAAATGCTGTGTTATATTGTTCTTTGATTGTCTGATGAAGTGGCTGGTGCCACAAAAGTGCTCACTTCTTTTAATAATAAATCTTTTATTCTACATAGCCATGGCTGTTACCTCCTTTGTTTTTTACTGTTCATTTATTGTTGTTGGATGTAACTCTTTCCAGCACCATTTGGATTTTACTGCGGTATCATTATTTAGTGTTGACATTCCTGCTATCATAACAGTGATGTTGTGGACTCCCACACAATTTGTGAGGCAGGGTCCATATATATGAGGGCTACAGCTGGACAACATATGTGACCCTGTACAGTCAAGAGGTCAGTGTATAGGGAACACTGTTATATGCCCGTGTAAGACATTTTATGGGGGAGGGGTATTAAATGTTTTTAACCTAGGCTGTTAGAACAAGTGAGGAATATGAGTAATAAGAAACATAAAGGTATATGGCTGTACATTTTCATACATTTCATCATGGGGACAGTGGTGAGCTAGAGCTTACTGTTTTGCACACAGTTTTGTTTGTCAGTGTTATAGTACCATTTTAAGATAAGCATTCCATTGTGACAACTGATATTTTTCGCCCTAGGCAGTTGACTACAGAGTGAAATTGGAGGCTGTTGAACTACATCTGTAATTGTGCTGATTGATTCTTGTCTTCAAGGCAAGTCTGTTTTTTACTGTTGTACTATGTGAAGGCTTTAGCCTAGACAGCAAAGTATGTTATTTTTTTGCAGATTACTGTATATGTTTTATTTGAGAGTTGCATTAATCAGTTATTATGCATTTCAAACACCTAAATGCTATAAGAAATGGCATAAACAACCGAAGTAGTACACAAATAAACATTTATATGTATGCAAAATGTGTGGTGTCATGTCCTTTGTATTGTGTGTGGGTATATGTTTTCATGCAATAATTCGCATCTGTAGGAAAGAATCAGACACTAGCCATTTGAAAAGGTGGCAACTGTAAGAATAATGGCTGTTTGATATTCTGTGCACCCTCTATATATACTGTATTTATATATATATATATATATATATATATATATATATATATATATTTATAAATGTATATGTATATATATATATATATATATATATATATATATATGTGTGTGTGTGTGTGTGTGTGTGTGTGTGTTTGTGTGTGTGTATGCATCATTAGAATGTACATTCCCTACAGTAAACTGACTGTTATGCATGATATGTTAAAGAAATCATCCCAACATCTTGCAGCTGAGATGGCTTTGTGATAACTTCTTGTGGCTATGGAGTGTGGGGTCCTGAGTTAAAGACTTGCAAGGACAGGTTATCTTGTTGCAAGACAGAACAGTTCAGCTGTGGAGGAAAGGATAAGGGCAAGGATTAAAAGAGGTCACTAGTTTGGGCTCCTTCAATCCCAATTACACTGCCTTTGGTCAGATGGTTTGCAGTGAGGGGTTCAGAGTGTGGATGTGATGTCCGAACTCTCTCTCTCTCTCCCTATATATATATATATATATATATATATATATATATATATATGTGTATATATATATATATATATATATATATATATATATATATATATATATATATATATATATATATATATATATATATATATATATATATATATATATATATATATATATATATATATATATATATATATATATATATATATATATATATATATATATATATATATATATACATATGAGGAGGATGGCATAATGGTTAAGGTGTTTACCTTGCAGACACAAGGTGCAGGGTTTGATTCTCACATTGGATAAGTGGCTAGTCTTAAAATGGCACACAAGGGCAGTTAGCCTAGTACTAACCTATGAATCTATGATGTCACAAACAGTAAAAAAATAGTATATGTATGTATATATATATATATATATATATATATATATATATATATATACATATTTGAATACATTTTCCCTGCTGTTGACAGTTTCCCTACTGTTGAATGACTGTGCTGTCTTATATGTTTGAGAAGACATCAAGCATGTCTACAGCTCAGATGGCTTAGTAGTAAATGGCTGTGGCTATGGTGTGCAGTGTCCTGGGTTAAAGACTTGCAAGGGCTGATTATTTTGTTACTGGGCAGAACAAGGGCTTTTGGATACAGATTGATTAAGGCACCTTTAAGCAGTTGTAAGCTGGTTTGTACAGCGGGAAGCAATGCTGACTTCTGGTTAAATATGCTTACAGGCAGTTAGCCTTAAAAGTGCTTAATCTATGTAGGCATTGCTTAGCACCATGCAAACAGGCTTAATCCCAATTACTACTACTTAAAAAAGCTTACTCTTGCTTACCCCTGCAGTAATTTCTTTAAAAGGAAAGAAAAAAGGGGTGATAAGAAAGTGGTGAAAAAGGAGATGCACAGAGGAAAAGACAATAGGGAAAGTAGCTATGAATGTGCAGGATGAGTGTAAGGAAGGTCCATAGCTGTCCATTTCTTCTACAGCAACAGCTGTGCATATATACTGAACTTGGAGGTAGATTTAGACACTCAAACCCCTGAGAGAGAGGTGACGACAACAATAATCTGTTGTGAAGCCAATTAAACCAGATTACATTTGTCCAGTGCACATGTGTGCAAAATGGACAGCTATGTATGGGGTGAATTTTTTTTTTGGGAACAGATTGCCCTTTTTATTTTTTTAAGGTGAGAGTGGGATGTTGGGGAAGGATAATAGGTATATTTGGGGAGGTAGGTTGAGTAGGAAGACAGACAAGACACACAAGACAGCAGATATTAGTGATATATGACACATGTGGGGGTAAATACCTTGGAGGGGAGGGCTGTTTAGTAATCAGATGCCTATGAGCCCCCAAATGGATATAGTGGGAGTAAGGTCTCCAACCATGGGCAGTCACCACTGCACCTTCTCGGCCCCAAAGGTGGCTGTGCTGGGGGATGAACAGGAGGGGTAGGCTGACCCTCTAATTGCACCACGCAGCCCTCAAGCTGGCATAGCAGATCTTCAAACTCCTTTCAGAGCTTGCTTCTCACCAATAACTATATCTTGCTTCAGGTGACAGTATCCTGTCCATGCCCATTCCCAGGGGGGACAAGCCCCATCCCCTGAGGTAGCTTCACCCAAAAGTGGTGTAGGACCAGCAGGCAAGGAGGTCCCAGTGTGGATCCCAGACATGCTGGGGCTCAGTGCCATGGCCAGATGAGGTGGAAGAGGTGGGTCTGTTGGAATTGGCCTTCCCAAACATGCTATGGTGTTGCAGTTTTAGAAGAAATGTGGATTAGTAATAGTCAACACAATCCAAGATTAGTTGTAACAGCATGCATATATATTCCCATTAACCCAAAACAACAGATTTGGAACAGTTGCATAGCAAACAGAACACATATATATATGGAACCACAGTGGCCATTACAATGGCATGCAGGTTACATTGATAGCAACAGCACCTCAAAGATAGCAATTCAACATGGACAATTAATAGAAACACATTTCAATATTTTAACAACAAAAATGAGATATATCCAATTATTACTACCACAAAGGAATACCAGTGAAAAACAGCTCTACTTTCCACCAAAATGGATTTTATTATACAAAATCTCTTTCTCTAGCACCACCAATGCCTTTACAAAGTAAAACACTTTCCCTGGGATTCATGAAGCTCGGCGCAAGGCCGGCGTAAGGCCTGCGCCGGCGGTGCATGGAATATCCGGCGCAGTAGCGCCATATACATATTAATGAGAGTGCACCGGAATCACAGACACGTGCGTAGTGTACGTGATCGAGCCCAGGTAGGATGCGTCTGGAGGCGTGTCTAAGCCGGCATGAGGTGAGCAACCTAATGTGCTGACAGCCACGGTCCGCCCACAATAGTAATGGCAGCAGCCAGGTCCCGTGCAGAATGAAACGCACGTACAGTACGCAACATAGTCCCCGTTCCAAATTAACGGAGAAGCAAATAGAAGCCACCAAGGCATAAGTGTACCCGTTCAAGGAGCAAAGGATACGCATAAGACCGCCTCCGTCCCGCAATACACTGTCAGTGTTTACACTCAGAGAAGGTGTACAGCCGCATGTCAGCGTGCCGCACCGACATAGGAGCAGCGACTAAGGTCACCACCTGTCCCACTTTGTTTGGGGCAGTCTCTCCATGGACAGTTGTGTCCCGAAAAAACGTATTAGAAATGGCTGATGTGCTACGATTGTAGGACACAATGATATCCCGTATGTAATGTAATGGTAGCATGAATTGGTTATTTCTGTAACAGAAATACCGAAATGACACAATAAACAGAATAAGCAAGGAAATTGCCACAATAATAAGCAAATTATTTAGGCAAACAAGTGAATTTCTATGCTATATAGTGACCGTTTGTATGTGTCGGCCTGTAAAGGCAGATGTGAGTCCCGGAAATATCCCAGATCGGAAAATGGAAAAGGTGGAAACCCCAGCAGCGACATGGGCATGGTCACCAGGGTTACCTGCTGTCCCAAAGTGCCATGGACAGTCCCTGATTGGACAGTCGTGTCCCTGCAACAATCGTAAAAATGGAAAATGACCTGCGATCCCCTGCCACGCAAATTCCTGCAATATACATGTAAATAGTAGCATAAAACATATACATTACGGTATGGAACACAGACATGGCATAAGAAAATAAATAAGGAACCCAAACGCTAACAGAATAGGCTCATAGTATGGCAAACAAGTGAAGTTCTGTCTACTGCACTAGCCCTGGGTATGTGTAGTCCTGCAAAATTCGAAGTGTCCACATAACATGCCCCACTATGGGCATTGGAAAAGGTGCCAACCAA